>NC_057796.1:197934553-198035548 GCF_018294505.1 Triticum aestivum | reverse complement strand
CACGGGTCGTGGGGAAGCGCAGCGGACGAAGAGTTACTGCGGTGAAAATCCGCCCCGCCTGCCCGCGCACCATTCTGAGCCTGGCCCAACAACGTGTCGCGCTTATGTGTGGCCCAGGCCCGGGGGCTCCTATCGGTGTACAAAAGTAGGGCGCACCTTTGTACCCCTTTACTTGTGCACGGGCAGTCGGAGCCGCGCGCCACAGCCACACTAAGCAGGGCAGAGGAGGGGAGTTGGAGAGAAGCTAAAGCCCAGGACAACGCCAAGGCCAAGAACACAAAGAAGCAGAGGGACGAAGCAGGTTCCCCCGGCAAGACCCTTGCCGGGGCAGCTCGCCCACACCAGCGGAGCGCGCCACCCTTGAGCCCATGGTTTCTGACACCATCGACCACGTTGGGCCAGGGCTCGGGAGGCACCTCCATGGTGGCATGCAGATCTTTGTGAAGACAAGGAATATTCAAGTTCAGATGAGGATTGGAAGACAACGACCCTCGGCGGGATCCTTGCCGAGGAAAGCCCCAAGACCCGCGGCAAGATCCTTGCCGGGGACGACTGCGCGCCACGGCAGGACCCTTGCCGGGCCCCCGGCAAGGCCCATGCCGAGGGCATCAGCGGGGCCACTGCCAGGCCCACACCAGCCAAGTTTCCACCGCCATTAGCATGCAGCTGCCAGCCCGACCAACTGGGCAGGCACTTGCGTGGCGACATGCAGCTACCAAGCCAGGTCAGCAAGCGCCTGCGTGGCGGCATGCAGACCTTCGTGAAGACCCTACCACCGCGCCACCTCAGCTGCCTGCCTGCCTACATGGCGCCGCATGCATCACTGGCAGGGCGCGTGTCGAAGCGAAGAGGAGCGGCGATGGATGGGACGGGCCTTGCTCCCGTCCCCGATAAAGCTAAGGGACACCTAAGCTACGCATTAAATGCGTCTTGTCCTGTAACACGAGCGATAAGCTCGCAGCATTGTAGGCCTTTCCACCTCCTGTGTGCAACTGTGGCAGCCCCTTCCAACTATAAAAGGAGGCCCTTGGCATACTGGAGAGGGATTCGGCTTTTTTGAACTACGCAACCACCATAGCTAGTTCGAGAGCTCAAGAACTCTCTCAAATACACACCAAAGCAGGACTAGGGTATTACGCATCCTCGTGGTCCGAACCTGGGTAAACGATCCTTGTCTTGACTACTAATCCTGCTCTTCTCACAACCCTGCACCCCGGCAACCGTAGTAGGGATTCTTGTGATCCCATAGGTGTTGTTTCCCACCGACAGCCCCCAATGCTATCACCTGCATGTCCATTTACGCGCACTTGTGCGAAAACTTCCTGGGGATAGCACCCAACCTTGCCCTGTTCCAACACTTCTTCATTCCCCGGATTGAGAATGATGGTCTCTCCAGCAGTGTCACTTGGATTCCAAGAATGAACATGCAAAAGCACTATCTTCATGGAAAACTGCACACCAAGTGGAACGAGTAGAGGGTAGACTGGTGCTGGATCAAGCAAGACGAAATTCCATCATTTTTTCGTCTTCAGACGTAGAAGATCGAGAAGAGTGACACATGGAGCAATGTTGGGCCCGAAGATGCCAAGCTAGGAGTTGCTCTGTAGAGGATCCTCAGCCTCAGGGCCGCCGGCTTGACCATAGAGATGGCGGGGGTAGATTTTACCCGCCGCCGAATCGCCCCGCTGCAGCACAGAGGGGGGCGAAGAGCATGGGAGTACATAGGTCCTGCTGATGCAATGCGGCTGCACACTCGGCTTGACAATAACTTTTCGGTGATGGAACACTATCAGCTCTTCAACAGAGGCTGCCAGTTCCACTTCAAGCCGCAAGTGATTCCGCTCTGCAACAATTCTGCCAAGGGTTACATTCTGGCAAGGATGCTGGAATGTGATGCCATAGGCATTGTGGAGCAGTGGAAAGCTCCCACTAAGAGGGAAGTGGACGAATGGTTTGTCGGCTTGAAAGAAGGGGCCGTTAGAGTGGAGGATGATATGGTTCACCCCACCCGGAACGACGAGGCCGAATTCCTCAAGGCAAGAGTCGAAGAGGACAAAAAAGGCTCCTTGTCTCTAGGAAAAAGCCAAAGATGCCGGCAAGGGAAAGCGGGTCATCGAGCACACCAAGGAGCATGCCGAAGAGGATGCTGAAGAACATGCCGGAGAGCACACCAGTGAGACCACCGGTGAAGATGAACGCTCTGATGATCACGATGGTGATGATATTGAGCCCGTCGTTGAAACCGAAGGGGGTGAGGAGTAAGAGGAGGAGGATGAACCCTATGTTTCTCCTACCCACATCAAGGCCGCCATCGCCAAGAAGCCAGGCAGGAAGAAAGCAGTGATCATTGATCCGGCAAGCAAGGAGCTTGTTGTAACAGAGGCAGCTAGCAAAGCTTCCCGGGCCCATCCTCTTTGATGGCAACCTCACTGCGTTGTCGCCTCCCAGCAGCCAATTCCTTCAACCACTAAATAGATGGGTGCTTCACAGCCCCCAGCTCCTTCACGGACAAAACATGCCAGGAGCACTGCGCCACCATCAACCACCGCTGGAGCAGAAGGGATGGCGCTCTATGACTTGTCTGTCCTCAGCGATCCTGATGAGGAAGAAGAGTAAGCACTTGATCCTTCCATCATCATATTTATAGTATCTATCGTTGATTTTAACTGTCTTGAATTACTTGGCCTTGCAGGAACGAGGTGCGGTCGGCGGAAAGGCACCAGAAGAAGGCTAGGGTTGCCGAAGAGGGCGAGGCGGCAACAAATATTAAAGAAGATCCAATCCCTGTAGATGTTGCCGGATCCAGCCCCCAGCATGGATCTAACCTCAAACTTCCGCTGCCAAGCTCCACCAATGAAACTGTCATCATGGAGACCGACAAAGAGAGGGGGGCGACTTGTCGTAGGGAGGGCATCAAGGAGCGGACCCCTTAGTGAAGCCCTCGACCTCTGCTCCTCCGCCAAGCAGCACGCCGACAAGGTCCACTCCTCCCCCGGAAGAGCACCAAGAGGAGCTTGTTCGCGTCAAGCTCTCGCCGGCAACTGGCGTTATCAGGGACCGAGCAACGGCAACTGATGTTGCCGAAGAAGAAACAAGGTCTCCTCCACAAGCCCATCAAAGTAAACCTTTTCGAGTGCTGTTTCATCCTTGTTGGTTTTATTTTTTGTCTTCTTGAACTTGATATGAGCCTTGAATTCTTTCTATTATTTCCCACCTTACATACTCAACTCCATTGGAAGAGGAGGAGCCCATCGTAGACGTCCAAGAAATTACAAAGAATGCAGCCGATGAGGCTACCAGAATTTCTGTTGCGGAGGCTACAACATCAGAAGCCAAAGAAACCAGGAAGGCCACTGAGAAAGCCGACAAGGCTCCCAGTGGCACATCTGCCTCTGCCAGTGCTAACGTTGAGATGAGAGATGCTAGCAATAAAGACCCAAGCACCGTCAATGACCCAGTCTTTCCTAAAGAGAAACTCACAGCAACTCCATTGGTGCCTTCTCTTCAACTGCAGTGTTCTAAACCCCCCCAACTCATCTGAAGCCAGGAAGACTACCCCTAAAGACGCAATTGCCAGGACGACCATCCCCTTGTTCCGCAGCTCCACTGAAATAGGCACCTCCAACGAAGCACTGCCGATCTTGCCTTCCTGAAAACCATGGCTGTCGGTTTCCAGGATGTGCAAAAGCGATATAGCAAACGCTAGGATAAGATCCAAGCGGAGCGGCAAGCTGTGGAGTTGTTTGAACAGAAGTTGGACGAGAAGGTCTCAGAAACCGGCAAATGGTATCAAGAGAAGCTCGAAAGCATCAAGGGTGAAGAGGAAAGGCTCGCTGCTGCTAAGAAGGAAGCAGCGGTTCTGGATAGCAAGTTATCCGAGCGTGCATCACAGCTCGACGCGAAGGAAAAAGATCTTTTCGCTGGAGAAGAATTGCTTGCTACCAAACTGCCAAAGACGAGGAGCCTCTTTGCTGTTACCGGCCAGAGCTTCTTCGAGTTCCTTTACGTTGGCGTCCAACTCCCCCTTGGCGGTCTTGGCGGTTTGCGCAGCCTTGACGGCCTTTGCAAGCTTGCCAGCGTGATCTAAAACTTGAGCTTTCATTACTTTCTTGTGGTTCAGCTCCAATTCTTGGGTCCACTGTGCGAGCAGAGTTTGGATTTAAAGCTGATGCAGAGAAGGTAGCTCACACCCTTGGCTGAGCTATAGACTTCCATCTCCGCCAAGGATTCCATTGCTGACCTCAGGCTCAAACTCTCAACTCTAGAGCAGGATCTCGAGGCCGGCAAGAAAAGGGAGAAGGACTTGCTGGTGAACTGGAACACTAAATAAGCTTTGCTCGCCAATGTTGATAAATCCTTCAATGAGCTGAGGAACAATGTGGAGCTCTGGAGCACATGCCTTGTAGACATCGTAGAACGCCTCAGTTCGCAATTGACCACCCTGAAGATGGACAGCTACGCCTTTATTGATGACGAGCATGAGGTCCCAAGTACCAGGCTCACACTCTTCTTTGAAATTCTCATCAAAGCACTAAAATAGCATCATGAGGAGAGATCTTCTAGCTTCGCCAGCGAGTCCTCCACATTCTGCCATGACGTCCTCAAGTTACTCGTCAAGATCCTGTACCAGAACCCTGACATTGACATCTCCAAGGCTTTCAAAAGCTTGCATAAGGGAGCGGACACCAAGGATGCCGAAGAGCTCATCGTGCCGCTCACCGACAAGGTTAGAGAGATTCCTAGGACCGAAGGCCAATGCAAGGACTAACTCCTTCCTTGTATCATCTTGCTGCAAGTGTAGTTCATGTAAAAGATAGATTTATCTTAAGTTAGAACTACATTTGGCTTCTGATGTAATAAAAACCGTTGTCTGATGAATGGATGTGTGCTATCTTCCTTGTCTTATTGTGTCATTGCGTACGCTTGCCGGAAACTTGCCGGTGTGCACACTCTTGCCGTGAGCGCTTGAGGAACGGGTCCTTAGTAGCCTGCCAGAAGTGCCGCTGCCGGCAAGGTCACACTTGACGGTCACAGCACTGCTACTTAAGTTGTCGAGCGGACTCAAAACAAAGTAAGAGCACGACTGGTCATAGCAAGGTTCCTTAGCAAGAAGGTTTCTCATACAAAGGTCAAAATCGTTCAAGAAAGAACTGTAACTTACAACAAAGGATTTGTTTCAAAGTTTATCAACTTAGCTTTTTCTTTGTTGTATTTCTTGTCGTAAAATGATAACTTGAACGGACCCCACTTTGTGGTATCCATACCGTCACTCCCCCCGGGAAACTTGCACGCGAGGAACCCTTCTGTCCTTTGTGAAAAAGAAAGAAGAGAAAAGAGGAGGCTCGAAACCTTGACGGTTCATTAAGCATCTCGTACAAGGCAAAATGTAACACAACCCTTGTAAGTGCATCTAGTGCCCCTTAGTGATTTTGGTCTATTGAATACTTATATATAGGTTAAGGGACTAATGCGTTTGTGAGTGTACACAGGTGTAAGTGCATCTAGTGCCACCCCTAGTTGGTTTTGGAGTATTGATGACAAACTTGGTTGAGGGACTAATGTGTTTGTGAGAATTGCAGGATAACACAGATAGTAGTCCCTCATTGATTCGGTTTACCTACCGGAGATGACCCCTAAAAATTTGTGAAGACATTGAAGACAATGTGGTATGTGAAGATATTCACAACGAAGATTATGACTCGAGAAGACATTCACGTGAAGACGATGGAGTGCGAAGACATAGTTGTTTCCTAGTTTCCTTTTCTTCTTTGTTGAGTCATAGGAACCACCGCACTGATTAAGTGGGATCCAAGTGAACAAAGTCAGAGTGACTGAAGTGATGCTCAACCAAATCCTATGGCTTCGAGTGAAGACAATGAGAGCAAATCTTATCCAGAGCTGGATGAGTCAGCTTTACTTGTAGCCCAAGTCAAGCTGCCGCGTGTGTTTGAATTCTGACCGTTGGACACGTGTCAGTTCCTTAGTGACCCAGGGTCATTTTGGACAAATCAGGTCGGGTTGCCTCCTGGCTATAAATAGCCCACCCCCTACACCATAAATTGGTGGCTGCTCAGAGTTAGTGCACGGCTTTTGTCGTTTGAGAGCAACTCACCTCCGAATCATTTGAGATATAGATCCTTGCGAGGACAAAGCCCAAAACACCCAGAGCAAAAGAGTGTTAGGCATCACTGAAGTCTTTTTGTCCGCGTGATCTGAAGACTTATTACACTTGAGGATTGTGAATCCTCCAGTCGGTTAGGCGTCGCGTTCTAAGCATCCAAGAGTCATTGTGGATTGCCGGTGAACGAAGTCTGTGAAGGTTTGGAAGTCTACCTTGACGACTTACCTGAGTGATTGGGTGAGGACTAAGTGTTCTTAGCTCAAGGGGAATAAGGTGAAGACGCGGTCTTCTGAGTTGAATCTCAGCCTCCCTAACCAGACGTACAGTTGTCACAGCAACTGGAACTGGTCCAACAAATCCTTGTCCTCTCCAAGCAACTGGTTCTATCACTTCCCTCTCTTTACTTACAATTTGTCTTCATGAAGTCATTGCCTGCTTGCATGATCTGATTGACTTCACTGTGTGAAGACTGTTGTTGTTTGCCTTCATATTATCTTCCATCCTGATCCATACTACCTAGCTGCTAATAGTCTTCGTGCTTTCACTTCATTGCTTACTTGACTATGGCTTGCCTACTGTAGTCTACCTTCCGCTGCATATCAATAGGTTCATTTCTATTGTCTGTCTTTGAAAATCCCATGTTTTGAAGTCTTTCATAAAAATCGCCTATTCACCCCCCTCTAGTCGATAACTAGCACTTTCAATTGGTATCAGAGCAAGGTGCTACCTTGTTCTGTGTGATTCGGTTTAACCACCTGGAGTTTTAGCTATGTCGACTGCAGGGATAATCAAAGTCTCCGCTACGTGCCCTGTCTTCGATGGCACTGATTACCCCTACTGGAAGAATAAGATGCATATGCATCTTGAAGCCATTGATGTCGACCTCTGGTATGTAGTCAAGAACGGTGTTCCCAAGGCTGGTGAAGGTGTCACCCCTGCTGATGTCAAGAAGTTCATTCAACTGGATTCTACTGCCAAGAACATCATCTATGGTCATCTGACCAAAGGACAGTATGGCCGTGTGAGTGCTCTGGAAATTTCGAAGCTAGTCTGGGACTGGCTCTCCAAGGTCAACGAAGGCGTCTCAACCCAGAGAGACTCAAGGATCAGTATTCTTCGCAACTCTTCAACCGCTTCAAGATAAATGACAATGAGAATGTCTAGCTCACATTTGATCGCCTCACTGACATCACAAATGAGATTCGCGCTCTCGGCGCCACTGAGATCACCAAGCATGAAATCGTCAAAACACTTCTGAGATCGCTTGACAGCTCATTCGACACCCTGGCCCTGATGATTCAAGAACGCCCTGACTTCAAGACTCTCGATCCGTCTGACATACTTGAGAGGCTCAACACACATGAGTTCCAGCAATCTGAGAAGAGAGATATCTATGGTCCCAACTATGGCCAAACTCGCGCTTTGAAGGCAAAGGTTGTTTCCTCTTCTAAAGAAGAATCTGACAGTTGTTCTGAGGATCCTGAAGACATTGGAAAGGAGCTTGCTATGCTTGTGAAGAAGTTCCAGAAGTTCACCAAGAAGAAAGGCTTCAGAAAGTCTTCAGATCCAGCTCAAGAAATGATGAAGCTTCCACTCGTGATCACAAAAAGAGAACATGCCACAAGTGCAAGAAACCTGGTCACTACATCTCTGAGTGTCCACAGTGGGACAATGAGACCAAGAAGAAGAAGAAAAGCAAGGAATATGATTCTTCCAAGTCTTCGTCCAAGTCTTCATTATACAAGAAGAGCTCCTCTGGCAAGGCTCGTGCTTTTGTTGGCAAGGAGATGGATTCAGAGGAGGAGTCTGCTTCTGAGGATGCAGGGGTGGAGTCTGAGGAGGAGTCCGACTCTGGCGTTGCAAGTCTGGCTCTAGCTACAATCTATGTTGCCAAGTCCATCTTCAACACTGAAGACAATGGCTCCATCACCAACGCTGATGCTAATGGCAAGGACAACTCTGCTACCACCTACTGCTTCATGGCACGCGGTGCCAATGTAAACTCACGCGATGCTTACTTTCAAACATCAAGTGAAGATGACTCTGAATGTGAATCTAAACCTAGCTACAAAACACTTGCTAAAATTGCAACTGAACAACAGAATGCCATGGAACATATTCAAAAATTGCTAGACAAAAGCGATGACCTGTTGGACGCGGAAATGAACCGATCTCAGTCCTTAACTGAAGACATCAAAAATCTTCATGTTAAGTACGAGGAACTTGAAAGTCATCATGAAACGCTCTCAACAACTCATGAAAAGCTTTCCTATGATTATCTTCAAAGGAAGCAAGAACTTGAGAACTTGAGAACGGCTCATGAAGATCTTCAAAAAGAGAATGAGTCACTCCACGCTCAACAGATCAGTTTCGCTCAGGAAGGATTTGAACCACCATGTCTAAAATGCCTTGAGCATGATAACGCTACTTCTGTTGCTGAATGTTCCACTACTGCTACTGTTGCAATATCTTTAACTGCTCATGTGGTAACTAACCCCTCTGCTGAGGATGCCACTACTATTGGTGATGAAAATGCCAGGCTGAAGACATTGCTTGAGACAGGAATGTACAAAAGTCTCAAAGGGCATCAAACACTATGTGATGTCCTCAAAAAGCAGATTCTACCGAAACCCTAGGAAAGAGGGTGTTGGGTTCGAAAGGAAAATGAATGTTGATGGTTCCTACTGGAAGCCTGAGCAATACCCCAAAACCACATGGGTTGCTGCAAAAGGACCTTCAGTGGATCCATCCACCTTATCTGGCTTCACTTGTGCTAACCCAATTATCATTGATGAATCCTTTGATGCAAACTATGAATTGTTTAAGAATCAAAATGGTGAAGTGTTTGCCAGGTATATTGGTACTAGCTGCAGGAATGGACCACCTTTGAAGACGATCTGGGTGCCCAAGAGTTGTCTTGAGAATCTTCCTATGAATGTCATCATGACACCACCTGGGAAGAAGACAAACCCCAGACCAAAGGCTTCATATGGTCCAAAGGCTTCATACAGACAGAGGGCTCACCAGAGTCACCCTAACGCCAATGTTTTGCAGGGAAATCATACTCAGACTTATGAATATGAGCGTGTTTCCTCAAACCGCTATGTTCATAAGACCAACAACTATTCTGCTTATTCATATGGGTATTATTCACCTCCTGCAAGGCTATTTGCTAGGGCTCCAAAGCCGAAGTTCTAGATGCTGCACTTAGACTCATTGCTTCGAAGCCACCCCTGAAAATGTGGGTGGTTAAGAAAACTTAACTCTCTTTTGCAGGGAAAGGTCTCCAGCCGGAAATCAAAGGCGTCTGATGCTATTGCTGGGGACCTAAAACATCTTGTGGGGCGCAAGCTAAAATGCCCAAATGGTCTTACTATGTATTTTGTTCCTGAATCACTTGCCTATCATCCTATCAGTCCTAACCTGGATCTGAGCTTTGATAATCCACTTGTTTGTCAAATGTTTATGCTTCACAATACCCTTGGTGAAGCCTATCCCCCTAACTGCACTGTAGGGTATGACACCACATGCTTCAGAATGGATTATGGATAGTGGATGCACTAATCACATGACTGGTGATCGAAGTCTTCTCATGGACTCAACCTTACGTCCATCTGACAAGAGTCACTTCACATTTGCTGACACTGGTAAAAGCAAGGTATTGGGTCTAGGTAGAGTTGCAATCTCAAAGGATCAGCACATGGATAAAGTGATGCTTGTTGAATCCCTTGGTTTCAACTTAATGTATATCTCAATGCTTCGTGATTTGAACATGATTGTGGTATTTGGAAAATATCATTGCCTTGTGCTTATGGAGTCTGACAAATCTCTAGTCTTTGAAGGGTATCGAAAAGACGACTTGTACATGGTAGATTTCTAAGCAGGACCACAGATGGCCGTATGTCTTCTAGCAAAAGCTTCAGAGTGCTGGCTCTGGCATCAGAGGCTAGGGCATGCTGGCATGAGGAACTTATACACACTCGCGAAGAAGAAACATGTTGTAGGCATCGAAGGCGTCAAGTTCAAGAAGGATCATCTGTGTGGTGCCTGCGAAGCTGGAAAGATGACGAGGGCCAAGCATCCCTCGAAGACAATCATGACTACATCTCAACCCTTCGAGCTGCTTCACATGGACTTATTTGGCCCTACTCATTACTCTACTCTTACTACCACTGCATGTCTCTATGGCTTCGTCATTGTTGATGATTATTCAAGATATACATGGGTGCATATAATCCTCTACAAGAATGAAGTGCAGGATGTCTTCAGACGATTTGCCAACCGTGCCATGACGAACTATGGCATCAAGGTCAAGCACATCAGAAGTGACAACAGCACAGAGTTCAAGAACACCGGCCTCGACACTTATCTTGATACATTGGGCATCACTCATGAGTTCTCTGCTCCATACACACCTCAGCAGAATGGCATCATGGAGCGCAAGAACAGGACACTCATTAAGATGGCTTGGATGATGCTTGATGAGTACAAGACTCCAAGGAAGTTCTAGCCTGAAGCCATTGATACTGCATGCCACGTCATCAACCGTGTTTATCTTCACAAGCTTCTGAAGAAGACATCCTATGAGCTCCTAACTGGTAAGAAGCCAAACGTCAGTTACTTCAGAGTATTTGGTGCTAGGTGCTGGATCAAGGATCCACATCACACTTCAAAATTTGCATCGAAAGCACATGAAGGTTTTATGCTTGGTTACGGAAAGGATTCGCACTCCTACAGAGTCTTCAACCTCTTTCACTATAAAGTGGTTGAAACTGTGGATGTGCGGTTCGATGAGACTAACGGCTCGCAAAGAGAGCACCTGCGAAATGTGCTAGATGAAGTCCCTCCTTGTGAATCGATTAAGCTTATGGGAACTGGAGAAATCATACCTTCAAAGGCACAGGCTGAAGAAGAACTTATCATTTCTACGCCAAACCAACCTGAAGACACTGCTCAGCCTGAAGCCAATGCTGAAGAAGAAGACAATGGTCAACAAGAGCAAAATCTTCGTCCAGTTCATCCTTGTGTTGCAAATGAAGTACAGATTGAAAAGATAATTGATAGCATCAATGCACCTGGTCCACTCACTCGTTCAAAAGCAACTCAGCTAGCAAATTTCTGTGGGCACTTTGCATTTGTCTCTATATCTGAACCCAAGAAAGTTGCTGAAGCCTTCATGGAACCTGAATGGATTCAAGCTATGCAAGAAGAGCTTCAACAATTCGAGCTGAACAATGTGTGGGAATTAGTCAAGCGTCCTGACCCTCGCAAGCACAATATCATTGGCGCCAAATGTATCTATCGCAACAAACAAGATGAGCATGGTCAAGTTGTCAGAAAAAAGGCTCGTCTCGTTGCTCAAGGATACACTCAAGTTGAAGGGATTGACTTCGATGAAACATTTGCTCCGGTGGCTAGGCTTGAAGCCATTCGCATACTGCTAGCCTATGCTAACCATCACAACATCCTTCTGTATCAAATGGATGTGAAGAGTGCCTTTCTCAACGGCAAGATTGAAGAAGAAGTGTATGTTGCACAACCACCTGGCTTTGAAGATCCAAAACATCCTGATATGGTATACAAGCTCAACAAGGCACTGTATGGCCTCAAACAAGCCCCACGAGCTTAGTATGACACACTCAAAGACTTCCTGAAGAGCAAAGGCTTCAAACCTGGTTCCCTGGATCCCACTCTCTTCACGAAGATATACGATGGTGAACTGTTTCTGTGCCAGATCTATGTGGATGACATTATCTTCGGCTGCACTGACAAAAGATACAGTGATGAGTTTGGGCAGATGATGCAAGAGCAATATCAGATGTCCATGATGGGTGAGCTGAAGTTCTTCCTTGGTCTTCAAATTCGTCAGCAGAGCAACGACATCTTCGTATCTCAGGAGAAGTACCTCAAAGATTGCTTGAAGAAGTTTGGAATGCAAGACTCCAAAGGTTACTCAACGCCAATGCCAACCAAAAGTCATCTGGGCCCCGACGACAATGGTAAAGAGTTCGACCAAAAGGTATACCGCTCCATGATTGGTTCTTTACTCTATTTATGTGCATCTAGGCCAGTTATCATGCTTAGCGTTTGCATGTGTGCCCGATTCCAAGCGGCACCAAAGAAATCGCATCACTTAGCTGTGAAGCGGATTCTTCAATATTTGGCTTACACCACAACACTAGGATTATGGTATCCAAAGGGCTCAGAGTTTGATCTAGTTGGATTCTCAGATGCTGATTATGCTGGTGACAAGGTTGATCGCAAGTCCACATCAGGCTCATGTCACTTTCTTGGACGATCTCTTGTGTGTTGGTCTTCAGAGAAGCAGAACTGTGTGTCTCTCTCCACTGCTGAATCTGAATACATTGCTGCTGGATCTTGCCGCGCTCGGCTTCTATGGATGAAGCAAACTCTCAAGGACTATGGCATCCATCTGAAGCAAGTTCCACTCTACTGCGACAATGAAAGCGTCATCAAGATTGCCAATAACCCAGTTCAGCACTCAAAGACAAAGCACATTGAAATCCGTCATCACTTTCTCAGAGATCATG
Organism: Triticum aestivum; assembly: GCF_018294505.1. NCBI lineage: Eukaryota > Viridiplantae > Streptophyta > Magnoliopsida > Poales > Poaceae > Triticum > Triticum aestivum. The sequence continues at coordinate 198,022,876 of NC_057796.1, read as the reverse complement.
TCATGAAGGAAGATATTGATATCATTCACGTCAACACTGAAGAGCAATTGGCAGATATCTTCACAAAGCCCTTGGATGAGAAAAGGTTTTGCAAGTTGCGGTGTGAGCTAAATATCTTAGAATCCTCGAATGTCCTGTAATTGGACACACATCCTAACGCTTATGCATGTGATGACTTAGATGTGCAACACACGAAGTAAAGTATATCTTCAATCAATGAAGACATACACTCTAAGTGTGAATACATTAATGCGGAATATGAGTTCGGAGCGCCACCATAATTGTGCGCTGTGTCTGGGTCTAATACTTCCTATACGGTGGGTAACGCCACCACCAAACATTTGTTTGAAGTGTTTCATTTGGCGTCAGATTTGCAGAGTCTTCGCATTTGGTTTGTCTTCAACATTGATTTGTTTTCGCATCTATCTTCGCAATGTTGATTTGGTCTAATACTGATAAATACATATATTTGTGTTCTGTCCTCTACAGCATTCACTTATAGCTATGTCTTCTTGTGTGAATCTTTTGATCTAAGTGAATGTGATTGGACCCTAACCCCTTCTATGCTTCTACCTCAGATTCTATCTATCTAAATCATATGCATTCTATTGAAACTGTCGAATGTCTTCTCTTTGTCCTTGTCAGCAGAAGATACAGAGACAAAAGTTGAATCTGCTTGAATGCTATATCCTTATTGCCTGAAACCCGAAGAAGCCGGAACGACCAACCGACAGTCCAGGCGTGCGTGGGAACATGGAACAACTTCCAATGTGTTGCATGCATGCCACGTGTCCTTCAGATGTGAACCGCCAGGGGCACCTGCGTAATTACGTTGTGCACTCCCCTTCCATATATATACACAACTCACCGCGGTCATAATCTCTTCTTCCACCTCGCCACCTCGCACAAACCCTAGCGCCTCCGCTAGCTCGCGTCAACGCTGGAGACGAAGCGCTTAGCTGTCTCGACTTCTTCGACGCCATCCTCACGCCGGCCGTGGACCCCGTCCTCTCCACCTCCGCCGTAGGTGTCTTCCGCCACCAAGTTCGGGCGCGGAAGATTGAACTGCTCGGCCTCCCTCTCAACTTCGTCTAGCAGTTCTTCGTGTGGTAATTAAAAATTACTTTTTACTGCCTTTTGATTCATCAGATCCATCCACTTCAACCAAAAGTGGTTTCTCAACTTCCAATACTGGATCCATCTACTTCTGTATCTCGTATCTTGCCAAGTATATTCACTTATGCTTCACAACTAGTTAGATTCCTCACTTGTACTTATTCTTGGATTCGTACAAATCTGGAACCAACTCTCATCATATAAGTGAATGTCTTCGCGCTATGAGGTCAATGTCTTCAAACTAATTTATCTTCAAAATCTTCTGAGAATGCATATGACCTCTTTGAGGGAGTCCTGGACTAAGGGGTCCTCGGGCGTCCGGCTTGTTACTCATTGGGCCGGACTGATGGGCTGTGAAGACACGAAGACCGAAGACTATACCCGTGTCCGGATTGGACTCTCCTTGGCGTGGAAGGCAAGCTTGGCGACCAATTATGAAGATTCCTTCCTATGTAACCGACTCCATGTAACCCTAGATCCCTCCGGTGTCTATATAAACCAGAGGGCATAGTCCGGATAGGACAGATTCATTACCATATACTCATAGCACTACAAAAAAAATACACTTCTGTGATGATACGTGTTTGTCACAGTAGGTCGCGTTTTTTGTCATGCATGTACATCCATGACAAATTTATGACAGAATCAAGATAGTCATACATGTGCTGTCGTAGAAGTGTTCCATGACATTACCAAAATTATCATCACAGAAGTGTCCACTTCCATGACGATAAATCGCGCGTCATAGAAGTGCTTTCGTCAAGGGTGACCGACACGTGGCATCCACCGTAACGGAATGCCGTTAAGCTATCGGGTCGGGTTTTGGATCCGATAACCCGTTAACAGCCCTGACCAATGGGGATTTCCCACGTGTAAAATCATCATTGGCTGGAGGAGCACGTGTCAGGTCCGCGTTGGCACAGGTGTCACTCATCCAATGGGCGAGACGCGCCTATGATATGTTGACACGTGGACCGGCCCATCAAGTTTAAATGGGCCGGCCCAACTGAAGGCCCACAAGATTTTGCGGACCATAATGGGCCGGCCCAGCTGAAGGCCCGCGAGATTTTGCGGACCATAATGGGCTGGCCCAGCTAAAGGCCCACAAGATTTTGCGGGCCATAATGGGCCGGCCCAGGTAAAGGCCCACAAGATTTTTGTGTGCCATAATGGGCCGGCCCAGGTAAAGGCCCACAAGATTCTTGCGGATCATAATGGGCCGGCCCAGCTAAAGGCCCACGAGATTTCACCAACATTAATGGGCCGGCCCAGCTAAAGACCCACGAGATTTCGCCGACATTAATGGGCCGGCCCAGTTGTAGGCCCACAAGATTTTGAGGACCCTAGTAGGCCGGCCCATTAACTGGCTGCCATGTTTTGGGCCAAATGCCGGCCCATATTTGATCCGGTCCATTAATGGCCTGCCATGCTCCGGGCCTAATAGTGGCCCATATGAGATCCGGCCCGTTAAAAGCCCACCATGTTCTGGGCCAAATTACGGCCCAGATCAGGTCCGGCCCTTTAAGAGGCTTTGGGCTCAATTATGGCCCATATCAGATTCGGCCCGTCAACTGGACACTATGCTTTTGGGCCCACTTGCTAAAGGCCCACTTAGTAATTCGGCCTGATATTAGTTTTGGCCTGTTAAGGGCCCGTTTAACATTTCAGCCCTATATTAATTTCGGCCTGTTAAAAGCCCGTCATATAGTTGGGCCTAACTACGGCCCGGTTTGCATCCGGCCTACTCGCAGCCGATATCTGATTGGGCCAAACAAGGACCGAGACAATTTTGGCCTGTTAAAAGCCCGTGATTTGATTCGCACAATCATGGGTCGGGGTTCATTTCAGGCTGCTGCCGGCCCGTGAGCTGTTCGGCACGTTTCAGGCCCAACCTACATCGTGATTGCATGACGGCCCGATTATGTACCGTAATTTTACGGTTTGGCCGGTTTACTGCGAAGACAGGATATATATACAGTAAAATAACTGCAGCATCATGAATAAGAAAAAACCTAGACTATACATTTAAGAAATTACGACATATTACATCCACTGGGCATCAAAGTTCACCACTATGATAATAAAGCACAAGCGCAGACATCAGATTACATACACTGGGCATCAAAGATCGCCACCAGTGCAAATAAACACGCCGACAAAATAATATACAAAACCAACAACACTTCAATAGAGTTCAAGAAAGGTTAGCCCTGCTGGGGAGCTGCAGCGCAAACAGCTGAGCAAGATGATGAGACTGCGCTTGTTCAACACTTATATCTTCCTCACTCTGAAAGATAAACAAGCAGACAGATGACAGGTTTTGCACATAAAAGTATCAGTGCTGACAATTCATCACATTTCTTACTGACAAATAAAGTGACACAGTTTAAAATTGCATTAACACAATATGGTATTGTTCAGGTCAAGACATGGCAGGAAATGACATTGTGAAGGAGTTGGCAGCTTCACGACACCACTGGATTACAGATCAAGAACTGATAAGTATCAATGGTTAGTGTGCTGTCAATTTATACCATTTCAGATTGGCAAATAAAGAGACAGATTAAATAATAGTAGAATGATATGACATTGTTCATAGTTAAGACATTGCAGAATATGACATTGTGCTATAGTGGGTAGGTTCACCACACCACTGGATTACGGATGAAGAACAGAAGCATACATGCAGTGCAAAAGAAGGTCACTTGCTCTGTATAGTTTAATTTACATGGTATGAAGAAGGAACTTGGTTGTACAACTGAAAAATTAAATTGAGAAAGGGCAAACTTTTGTTTATGAACTACATAATAAATTTTAAACAAGCAATTTGATGCAAACACCAAAAATAAACAGCTGTTGCAGTCATGCCTAAGCAAATATATACAACAAAGTTTGAAGGCTTGAGATGGATAAACTTACATTATTGGTGAAGACAGGCTCTATAAAGGCCTTGTCCATGCTGATGGGGGGGCAATTCAAGAAGTTTACCACAGAATCTTCTTCAAAAGCATTGCCTTTATTCTACATTTTGTTAAGAGTAAATATAGATGTGATAATATACAAAAAAATGGAGAATATTTAAGATAAGATGAAGAGTGATGCTACATAACCAAGTAGCTATAAATGCAAGTGCAGCGATACAGGCAAAAGGTACAGCCAAGAGCAATGCACAACTAAACTTCTTCAGTACCAACCTTATGGTAAGAGTAAATATAGATCTGATGTGTAGAAAATGGAGGGCAAAGGAAAATAAGCTGCAGAGTGATGGTACATGAACAACTACCTGTCATTATAAGTACACTAATAAAGGATAGCATGTACTTACAAGAACAATGCAGAGCTAAAAAAACATTGGCATTGGATATATTCTACACTAATGTAACCATTCATACAGATCAGATAATTTGGAGCGAACAATTGATAAGCAAGCTATCATGCATACTGCTGTCACATAATGAACCAGATATGTATGCAAGTACAGTGATACAGGACAACAGGTACTAACAAGAGCAAAGCAGCGGGCAACATATTTGCGATATCCTGTCGTTCTTGTCAAACCGGAATTCTTCTTCGAGCAGATTTCCTGCAAAAAAGATCCGTAAGGCACATGCTAAAAAGTAGAAGTTCAAATTGTCATGTGATTTCATAGACAGTACCTCATCCTGGGAACGAGACCAGTGCATAACAAGGTTTTTCCATTCAATGTCTTCTAAATTTAGCACAGGAGACTTCCCCAGAAATTCGTTTATAGACTTGCCATCAAAGTGTGATTTCCTCAGGTAACACCGATACTGCTGCAATGCTTCCTTGAAAAGCACAAGCAAGCTTTGCTCGTCATGACTATCCAGATTGACCCTCGCCTAGTTACAACAATGTAATGTAAATCATTGATGTGTTCAATCAGCAAAAAACAGGAAAATAATAACCATGAATAATAGCACTTACATGTAAGTTGGACAGGAAGATGTGAAAATGGTGTTTGTCTTCACTATAATCTTCCCATGATGGGAATATATGCACGTAGTCCCTAACAACATTGAAACCATTGTCTTTTAAACTGGGAATAAATGGAATGGGGTTCTAATCTGCAGGAATTGGCCGTCTCTGCGGTTGGGATAGGTCTTCGGCCGGTGGACTTGCTGTACTTTTTGCTGGAGTGGGATTTTTCTGTGGTACAGCTGGTGCTATGGCAAATGAAATCGGTATACCTTTTGCTGGAGTGCAGGTCCTGTGTGGTGGGGCTAGTGGTGTGGCCAGTGAAGTATGGGTACAGTCTGCTGGAGTCGGTCCTACGTTTTCTGTCACTGGTTGTACAACCAATATAAGTGGGGTGCTGTCTGATTTCTCCGGCACCACCATGTTTTTCAAGGACTTTGTTGGTGCTCCTTCAGGTTCGGCAATCACCCTCTTCCTTTTTTATGTCTGATGCACAAGAACGGCATTTGAGTGGAAAAACATGGTATGATGACCGATGGAATATGTATTGATAATGCATGGGCATGGCATCTCGACATATATGATGAGTAAACTAAGCAGATGGCGGTGCAACAAAGTAGAAGAAATGTAAGACAACATATGCAAGATACCCGCAATCAATAAAACATTGCCAAATTAGAACAGGCACATTGATGGGTGAACAGGACAGGCCATCTGCCTTTGACTCCTCGAGGTTAGAATAGTCATTAGGATCATATTCTGAACAAGAATCAACAGGTGGGAGCGTATGAGTTTCATTGCATCCAGAATGGCACTCAATGCCTTGGTGCCAATTTTGTAAGTCATTGCAGTGTTTAGCTTCAAGAGTGGACTGCTGCTAGTGCGACACAAAGCAGCTACACAGATCATAGTGTAGATATAACGGGAAAACCTTAAGCATCAGAGTAAAATCAGCAAAGTGGAACTTGCTGGAATATATGTGCTAGTATTGCCGGTACGGCTAGAAAGGCTTCGGATACCAGCTCTCTTCAAGTGAAGGTGCGGTACTGTTAATATCAGTGTAACTCTCAAAGGCGACACAGCTCCCCGCATTTCCTTGCTATTCTTATAGGCTTCAAGTGGGCAGGCCACTACAAATCCTATTCCTATGTTTACAAGATCCTACGAATCAAAGAGGCTCAAAGTGTCCATCACAACCGACCGTATAGACCTCTACACTGCAAATGTCCCTGCTCATTTTTAGTACAAGGAACATACTGTACTACTATCATACTCCCTCCGTTCCAAAATATAAGTCTTGGTAGAGATTTCCACTATGGATCACATACAGATGTATCCAGATACATTTTAGAGTGTAGATTCACTCATTTTGCTCCATATGTAGTCCATGGTGGAATCTATACAAAGACTTGTATTTAGGAACGGAGAGAGTACATATTAAAGAAGAACGGAAGAGGAACATGGTAAAGAAGAGCTAGCAGATTTTGGATAATAAAATGTTGGTTGCGCAGTGCCCACACATGATGAACCAGAGCGCATTAAGAATGCAACTCCCAGCTGTCTCTCGACCATTTCAGGCGGTTGGATGAAGATCCTACGTCTCCTAACCCTTCTTCTTCCTCGTCTCTGATTCTTCCCATACAGAACACCGCACGGGCCGCCGGCCGGACCATCGGCCCCCATCGCCTGTGTTCCTCCGCCGCCCCCACCCCCCACCCTGCCCCAACTCCCACCCGCGTCGAGTTTTCTTCGTTCGGCGAGGCCCCACAACCACCCGAGCACCTTCGATCGCACCGGCGAACTCCGGCGAGCTCTGAAAAATCGACTGACCCAATTTTGAAAATTAGTCTACTGTGATTTAACTAGTGTGGAATATAAAAGGGGAAAACCATAAGCATTGGGAGTATAGTGTTGAGCGTGCCATGGCGGATCTGAAGGTGCAAACCGGACAAAGGCAACTTCGCAACCAAGACAAGAAATCAGAGTAAAGCAGTGGCGATCTATTTTCTTGCTGCGATAAATAAGTTGACCAGATACGAAAGAGTACCGCCTCTGGTACGGCGCCGTGTACGCATCTGCTGAGAATTTGAGGGTGCTGTGGTAGCGATGGTTGTCGGCGGCGTGGAAGCAGATCTAGGAGGGTAGACGGTGGCGGCGGGGCGCGGTGGACGAGATGGTCGTAGGAGTGGCGCCGACAAGGTGGACGACGGCGGGGATGAAGCGAGAGGACGGGATGCAAGGATCCCGGTCCGAAGCCGTGGATGAGAGAGGTCGATCTCTTGTAATGGACGGTGGCGTCGGGGTATCAGCTCCGGCATGGTGGAGGAGGACGGTGGTGGATGGGGTGGCGGACGGCGGCGGACGGAGGAGGGTGGGGTGGAGAGGGTGTTTTGGCACCCACGGAGTACGAATGGGGAAAGGGGAGGTAGAGAGGAAGGGGGAACCATGTATTCAGGGCGCGCTTGTCTCAAATGCGAGGAAATTTACAAACTTAGCCCCCGTTTCAAATTTCTACTACATCACAGCAACATTAGTCGGTTGGGGATAGGACGGTAATCTCGCATACACCGAATATTGCCGACGAGAGTTTGTTTTTGGCGCCCACCGTGTATGAATATGAATTGGGGAGGGAGTCGATTTCGGCCGAGGACACACTGTGTTTTCGCGCCCACCGTGTATGAATCCGGGTGAGAGGCGGTTACTTCACGTTTGGGTGAAATTACAAACCTACCCCTATCGAAACCTATAGAAATCCAGCAGATAGGCTTTGCGTGGCAGGGATAGGCAGTAGTGATTTCCATCTCGCAGATTTTGGTTTCGGGCGGTTACTGCGACTTTCCCCGCTTCGTTCAAATTTTGCAGAGTGCACGTTTACCGTGCCAACTCAATTCGAATCCCGTTTGTATTCTATTTTTTTCGGGCGGGATCCATTTTCAATTGGAATTACATTCTATATACATCATTTTTTATATATATACTTTCAAAAGCACAACAAAGAATTCTGCTCCTTTATATGTATAATATGATTTACAAATACAACGATCTCGAAATCTTAAGGTTGAATTCGAAAAAATTTAACCAAATTATGTTCTACTAAAATGTATGGATCAGTAATATCTACATATTAAATAACATAGATGTGTGTGAATTCATATGAGTATGCATGTTTGATAGATCAATTTTGGTTCGAGTATGGATTACATGTATCATCATCTCAAATTCAAATATTTGAATCCGTTTTTTGTTCACTCCTTTCACGCCCATCTCTCTCGCATGCATGCTCCTTCAGGTAGCTATCACTCTCTTTTCTCCAGCTCACCCGCACGCTCACTTCATGTTTCTCCTATCCTCGCAAACATGGTCTCTCGACGTCTCCCTTGAGAAGTGTCACACTCTCCCTATCATTATACATTACACGGTTTTCATTATCTCTCACGTCTCTACTGTTCTCTGGTATCACTCGGTACCTAAGCTTTCTTTTTCACCGCCACACACACAGTCTCCACTCGTTTTTCACTTTGTCTTTCTCTCTATGGGATTGTCTAACACACCCTATATGTCTCTACATATGACTCATACCACTAAAATTACTCTCTCTCTCTCTCTCTCCTGTAGACACAACATTTGTTGCGGTCTCCTTTTCGTCTCCATCCCAGACTGACATTATTCATTTGTTTACCAATCAGACAACCCCGACTACCGTCTCCTCTCTCTCACACACACAGACACACACACACAACTCCTGCGTCCACTCCCCTTCCCGACTACCGTCTCTCTCTCACACACACAAAACTCTCGCTTTCGCACCCCGACTCGTATTTCTCTCACAAACATTTATCGACTAGCTAGCCTCTAGATAGGTTTATACACCCACACACTCGTGCTTCCACCATCGCATACATGTCTCTCTCCCGCTCCTTGTATCTATGTAGATTTTTCTTCCCTTCTTGAGACACGCCCTCTCGATCGTGCACACACACACTATCGCCTCATTTTAAGCTGATACCTATCGCACACACACTCCTTGTGTCTTTGTCACACATGCACTCCGTCCTCCTCCACTCTCCCTCTCTCTCACACACACATGGGCCTTTTGCAGCAACTAGCAAGATGCCCATGCATTGCACGGAACATCAAGATACATTTGTATGAGTAGTTTATCTTGTGGGGGAAAAGGATGAACGAGGGAAGGCCTTATTTGCAAATGTGGAGAGGGGTGTGGGTATCTTTTTGCAAAATTTCCATAGTTTCCTTCCTATCCGTTAGATATAGATCGGACGGCCTATATTGCAGGATGGCAGGCACACGATCATCACCGACAATGCTTTTTATAAGAGTAGGGATAAAAAATAGAGTTGGTGATGATGGTGGGCCTGCCATCCTGCAATGTAGGTCGTCCGGTTTATATCTGACGGATAGGAAGAAAAATATGGCAATTTACCCGCACTCTTCACCACATTTGCAGATAAGGCCTTCCCTCGTTCATCCTTTTCTCCCACAAGATCTTGATGTTCCGTGCAACGCACGGGCATCTTGCTAGTAAGAGTAGAAATTAGACATATACCACTTCTCGAATCTTGAAACCAACAACATTCCTCCCTTATCTCATCAAAACTGCCAAAGGAATATATTTTGAGTGAAACATAACATATTTTTAGCGATATACGTATTTCAAAACTAGACTTTTTTTCTATCAAATCGGTGAATATGTATTAATCTACTTTGATCGTGTGGCAACGCATTGGCACATTGCTAGTAGTTATTATAATTTTTTGGACACCAGACAAACGGTGGAGTACATATACGAAGAGAAGAGGCGCATGCACGCAGTCGGCCTCTCGCTGTCTCGCACACATGAGTGTTACGTAAAGGCGACGTTAACAAATAAACCCTAAAATCCTAGGTGCACGATTGCTGCATTCGCGGGTACTGGGTACATGGTGGAGCACCTTTGTAGGAATAGTCAGCTCGCGTGATAATTTGATCCGTAGGAGTTGATGGTCGGGGCCACAGGTGAACGACTTGGAGCGCAGTGGCTCGCCAGTTGCCACAGATCGAGTAGCCATGTTTAAAATATCGTTTTTTTAGCGGGGTTAAGAATTCCGATTTTCAATGGCGCGTTATAAGTAGTAAGTAGTTTTTAGAACGATTGGTATGGAGCGAAAATGGAATTCATAGTACTACGTACCTCCTTGGCGTATGGTTGTATGGTTTTTTTGCGATGGAGGTTGTATGGGTTTATGTTGCGAGATGTTGAACCTGGTAGTTCTAGGGCAAATACTATGGTTTAGATTTAGATGCTGGTTTTCAGTAATGAAAATCGGAAGGGGAAACCCTTCTTTGATTAAAAAAACTACTACCTCCATTCTGGTTTACTAGTCCCCATCGTACTTTGGGTCAAAGTTTGTCCACGAATTTTACTTGTAAAATGTGAATGGAAAACGAGCTTTTGTTATACCCAAACAAAAAAGGGCTGGAGGGAGTGATTGCTCTGACACGGACGCGACCTCTCATAGCGCAGGCATTGAACCGGCCGCCGGCCAAGAGGGCCGCACTCGCTGCAGGCCCGGCTGAGCACGCCTCCTCGCTACATGCAACCAGCTTAAGAGTGCCCCGCCTGCCTTCATTGAATCCGCGCGTGTGCCGGCAACACGTCCTTCCGCGAGCCGGCAGGCATTTTAGAACACAAAAAATGACTAAAATATAATTAATTTACGCATGGTCTTGACTTGTTGTGCTCACACTGGTAGCAAGAACTAGTAGAGGATTTTCTTTATTTGTAACTCTCCTCACATTTTTTTGGCTTTGAAGTGAATCATGGTTGTGGACATTATGTATGAATGTGCAGATATCTGTGAACATGAGTTTGATGTGGAAGTTGAACTTGGAATGTCGGGCTTGCGCGTGAACTATACCATGTCCAATGCTTCGTCTGTTATTGTTTGGAAAGTAATTGCTGTTATTACATGACCCAAAAAAACATTTTGTGCCACATCAGTAGATGCACGGACATCACAACAGGCATGCTGTCTGGATAAACATTTGAACCTAACTATTATGAAGGAAATTTTGTATTGACAACAGTTTTAGATAGCAGGAGACGCCTAGCCTGCTCTGCCTCTGCTAGCTTATTTCTGGCCTCTTCCATCTCTTCTTTGGCTTGGGTGAAGAGAGCATCTGATTGCTCTTTTCGCTTCTTAAGGAACTCAGCTACATTCTCAAGGGCTGCTGCACGCTTTCTTTCAGCCTTTAGTAATGCCACGAGGACACGAACAGCTGACGACTCCACCTGGCTTGTGTGTAATCCAGCATCATCTGGGAATTTGCACCTTGTGTCTAATCCAGCATCATTAGGGAACTGGCACCTTGTGTGTAATCCAGCCTCATTTTGGAAACATGATCTCGAGGTTGACCATACTTCCCTCCTTGCAGGAACTGCATCCTGACATGAAGTTACTTCTTTTTTAGATCAATACTCAGAGCAACCTAGATCCATTTAGTAGAAGCCAGATAAACAGAACTCGGAGAAGTGAATTCAAAAGGAAAAAAACAGACTACAAGGTGAGAACACCCACTTCCTACAGCAAGCTAAAAACGAAAGCATTAGGACGATTAAGACTCTTCTTATTACACATCAAAGAACACCACGCTTAAGAGAAATAGAAACTACAACATATACACATCGAAGAACACGAGGCTACACGAAAGTAATTGAAAGGGTGTTACTTACCAAAGCTCGTTTTACAGGTTCGGTGCAGCTCCTCTTTAACTTGCCACGCTCCTTGAAGATGTCCCGAATATCCCGTGTTTGGTCTTCATTGCTCCTCTACATGTTCGCACTCGTGGTTTTAAAATCTCAACATGGCAAGAAAAATATACTACTAGTAATACTCGCGCATCTTGTGGGCAACATTAAAGCACTCGTCTGCCATGTTAGAGCATCTCCAACAGAATCGCAACGCGCGGCGCTTTAGAAAAGCGTTTACAGTGCAGAGATCGAGAAGTAGATACTAGAGACTAGAGGATAGTTCTCAGCATAGAATGATAAAAAAAGATAATTCAACTAATCCTCGTCGTCCGACTCCTCCTCGGTGATGTCCTCCTCCGACGTCTGACTGTAGGCCTGAAGATACCGATCGTCGTCGGATTCCCAGGGCGACAATGCTCCTAGCCTCATGTTGAATTGAGCGTCCGCTTTTCACCTACGCTTGTCCTCGCGATAGGCGGCTCGCTCCGCCCTCCTCTTATCCCTCTCCGCCCTCCTTTGCGCGTAGAACTCGCGCTCGTTGATGATGTCCTGCGGGAAGTGTTGGCGCCACAGCGCCCTAAGCCGCGGCAGAGGCGCGAGCTTCTGCGCCCGCTCCCGCGTCGGCACGTTGGGGAAGTTCAATGTTCTATGAGGCCACCGGAGGCGCCACATCACCGCGTCATACACGCGGGCGGCCTCGTTGGCGGTGTCGAAATTGCCGAGGCCGAGGCGCATCCCGCGGAACTGGATCTCGGCGGAGAAGCCGCCGGAGGGGCACGCGCGGACGCCGCGGTATCCCCAAGTTTCCCGGCGACGCAGCGGCATGGTGGCGCGGCGGCGGCGAGGCAAAAAAGAGCGGGGAGAGAGCGGTGGCGAGGTACAGAGTGGGGAGAGAGCGGTGGCAAGGCACAGAGCGGTGGGAGGGCGTTGGATTTTATAAAGCGCGTCGGACGCCGCGCGCCAAAACTAGCGCACGCCCGGCCGCTTTTTCCCGCGTGCTCGCGATCCTTTCCCGACGTCTCTGCTATCTCTACTCTCTTCTCTACTAGCGCGATACAGGAGCGACGCACAATTACAAGCTGATATTCTGTTGGACAATGGAGGCTATAACCAATTACTTTTACGGGAACAATAGCACCCAGGAAATATGAAGGGTAGGTACGAACAAAATTGGAACTGCACATGTACTGCTAAGTGATTCAATACACACATTACCAATCGAGGAGGAGAACGATGGTCGCGGCGGCCTCTATGAGCCATGCTCGGCAACGGGAGTCAGTTCATTATCCACGACGGTGGTACTTCTGCGCTTGGTGTCGGCTTCCCGGAAGCAGATCCGAGACCATGGAAGACGATGCCGGGGAAGAGGCTCCGTGTACGACGACGACGGTGGACCGGCTCCAGTGCGGCGTACGAGGTCGTCGATGAGGCAGATGCGCTGCGGTGGACGAGTGCGCCGATGTAAAGGGGAGGAGCACGAAGGCTGCGGTGCCGTGGAGAAGTCTATTTTGCGGTGGGGATAGAAAATGGGGAGTATTCAGGTGTACTACTCTGGGTGCCGGGGTGGGGTTGGCTGGGTAGGGTGAACCTGAAGTTACGAAAACAGCCCCCTACCAAGCGTCATCCATAGGCCTGTTTCGAAGGCTATGATGGTAACTTCCCACTGCTCGAATCAGGGTCGCAGGAGATTTTCCCGCCGACCTCAAAATTTCGTGACACTGGACTCCCCGTGTGGCGTGTCGAGTGATTCGGCTAAGCAACTAGCGAGTAGTAGTAGTAAACTTTGCATATTAGGTTTGACCGAAGTCAAACTTCCTAAAGTTTGACCAAGTTTATAGAAAAAAATAAACATTTACCATAACAAATATGTATGATGTGAAAGTACATTCAATAATGAATCTAATGGTATTTATTTGTTATTGTATATGTTAATATTTTTTTATAAGCTTTCTGAGAGTTTACAAAACTTGACTTTGACCAATGCTAATACGCAGACTTAAATAAAAACGGAGGGAGTACACATTTGTTATCTTAGTTTGTAGTGAACTAATCATTTGTTGAAATTGTGAAATAAATATATTAGGCTATTGACTTCGAATGTAATGGTCTATACAATTCAATAGTTACAATCATTGTCGAATCCCAAGATGTATACAAGGTCTATAGTACTTCACAACATGCTCAAACTCACATAATCCCAGTCAAATGATAATCTAAATGCATTTCATAGTTATTACTTTGTAGGATGCAACAAAAACAACCATAACTCTACATCAGCCATTATAGAAGCAACATTTTGACATATCCCAATGTGTGAATGAAACATGCAGAGAGAGCTTTTGAAGATGGAGCAGACAGGGCGGGAAAGATTGTATGTATGTGGACGAGAGAGTAGGAGACAAACCTAACGAGACAGAGAGAGAGAGATAGAGAGAGAAAGAGAGAGGAAGAAGTTAGGTCTGTGAGAAAGATGGATACATGTAATATACATGAGATGCGTGTGCATCTGGATTCTGTATACGTGGAAGGAGAAGAGACAACATGTTTGATGAGAGAGCTGGAAAAACATGGACGAGAGGGGAAGGATCTCGTGGGTTGAGGGATTGACAATTTTGTGCGGGGGAGAGAGGGATTGGTAATTTTGTGCAAGAGAGAGAGAGAGGGTGGGGGGAGGAGTCAGTCAGCCGTCGTCACATCACCCTGCTTCCAAATGACCCCGCATTCTCTAGCGCGGTGTGGTCGCCGTCTTCGATCTGCTCGATGCCCTCTTTGAAGATTGAGGTGTTGTGCATGTTGGGGTGCAAAGAAGCACAAGCGAGAGTGGTCGCCGTATAACCTTGGATGGGGATGAATTGTGTGCTCGGGGGAGTGTGTGTGTGTGTGTGTGTGTGTTGTGCTGCGTGTGTCTGTGTGTGTGTGTGTGTGTGTGTGTGTGTCAGATATTGAGAGAAAACAAACCTAAGGAGAGAAATGGGTATTCACGAAGAGATTGTGCGGGCCTTGAGGTGGGCAGGGGCCGGGTGAGGGTGTCAAAATGTGCGCGTTGATGCATGTGTTGCATGCGACCGTGCGAGGGACGAACGAATCGAGAGAGATGGTTGTTGTGTTACGGATGCTCCTCTCTCTGCTCTCTCTCTCCCTCCCTCTCTCTCTCTCTCACACACACACATGTAAACTAGAAGACCGTTCTCTCATGTATACACAACGTATCGGCATCTATCTATGTCTCACTCATGCATGATCATTTGCACATTCACACCTCTCTATGTCTGTATCACACGCACACCGTCTCCACATTGCCCTTCCGCCACAACACACATATGGACACATACACACGTTCTCTCTCAGTCACACACACAAAATCAGTATTAAAAAAAACTAGGGCGCACCTAAAATGTCCAAATCCAAATAAACACGAACTGGAGCTAAATTCAAATATATGGAAATATTGCAGCGTCAAGAACTTTCACAGGAAAAAAAGTTGAGTAATATTCGAGGATTGTTTTCACACACACACAAAAAGGTTCGGTGGATGTCCTTCGAGCGCGACACGGTGATGCACCGTTCGATCGACCGCGCGGCCGCGGTTCACGCGCTTGCACATGATTCCGTATCGTGGCTGTGGTACTAACTAATAAAAGTGCTGCCTAAGTCTAATGTTTATGTGTACTAGTACGATTTTCTTTTAAGTTTGACCAACCTTATACATAAAACTAAAGTAAGCTCCCACACGCGCACTCATCAATATGCCGCCGCCGCCGTTGCGCATGCCGGCGCCCGCCTGCTCCGGCTAACAATTTCTCGCCCATCACCGCCGTGTCGCCGCCATCCCTGTGCCATGAAGCCGAAGGCTCGCCCGCTCACGTCGTCTGCGGTCCCTCCTCGCGATGCCGCCGCGCTGCCAAGCACGCGAGCAGCTGGTGGAGCCGCGTCTATGCACGCAGCGTATGAAGAGGAGGACGAGCGCGTGCTCCAGCACGCCGGCGAGGAGGAACTAGCGTGTCATTGTCGTCTCCGCCCGCGCGGAAGAGGCGCGCATGGTGGCTGTCGTGGCGGAAGCCGGTCGCGCGCGCGTCGAGCCCGCAAACCGGGTGCGGACATGGAATCTACCTTCGAGACCTTGAATGCCACGTGGATCCTACAATCTGAAGGAGCAATTTGGGTCAGTCGACTCATGTGAGCCGTTTGATGCAACATGGATGGCTAGAAGGGCTTCTTCCACCTCTTCTGCCATCTTCTTCCTTCGCTCCGTCGAACTTCTTTCACAAATCGACTGACCCAAATTATACTACTAGTACGAACGTATTAGGTACACTAGGAACACGAAGATACAAGCATTGTTAACTGCAAGAAGAACAGTAGTAAGACATAGTACTAGTACTACTGTACGTACTAAAGAGTTCAAATAACGAGAAAGAACATAAACATAGTTCTGCTGGGGCCTCAGCACAACACACCCTTGAAAATAAACTAAGCAACTAGTCCGCTTGACACTGCAGTAGAACCAGCATGAGCGACGGCACTGCCACCTACTCGGAGTCCGAGTCCACGTCCTGGACTTCGTCCTCGTCCCTCTTCCTCTTCCTCTTCGCCGACGCTTCTTTGCTTGAACCGGACACTGGGCTCTGCTTCTTCATCCAACCCTTGTAGATATTTAAACAAAGGTAGGCATCCATTGCTGCGTACAGGATGTGATCTTCATCTAATGTCTTCGACTCCCATGCATGATGAAACTCGTGATGAGGTTTCTTCAGTTTAGCGTACAAAGGATCAATCATGGCTGCTGCCAGGGTCAGCATTGAAGGTTGAGAGGAGGACACCAGGCTTGCCTTCTGGAGATCGAAGGGCTGGCCTACAACAAGACCTATCCGACGCAGGACATCCCTGTCGTTCTTAAAGCCTACAGTAACGAATTTCACTCTTTTGTCCTTGAGGAAGTTCTTAAAATCCTCGCACTCAACGTCGGCATGGCATATGTGGTAGACCAAGCAAACGTTATGTACGCAAACCTGGATCACGGCGGGCTTCTTCCTCTCTTCGTCCTTTAGATCCTTCTCTCGTCCCAGGACTGTGGTGTACTCAACATCTAGCCCAGCGACCCACTCATCCGTTGAACTGTTGAACATGCGTAGGAAGCGAGCAAGCCATGCTTTCACCATCTCGGATCCACGTGTGTAGATGACGATGAACTGATCGCCGGTGATGGCTCTAACCTGGTACTCAGCGGTGACCTTGGAGATTTGGGAGGCCATGGATTTTGGAGGAGGGTTAGGAGAAGTTGAACTGTTGTACCCCGCAAAAAAACTGGGAGCGAACTAATGTGAAAGGACGGGATGACTGGGAGAGAACTGTTGTAAGGTAGAAGACGGGGACGAGTAGGCCGTGCGAACGGCATGGGGTTGCTGGCTTGCCCGGTGGATAAACGGCTGGAAGCCCCCAAAGAGTTCTCGAGAACTATGCGGGACCCACTAGATGTCATGTCTACTAGACCCATATCGTAGGCCTGACGGTATAGCTTCTGCCTGTTCGCATGTCATGCCGGCGCGTGGATGTAACTTCACTTAATTCCTTCAAACGTCGCGCCTCCCACGACCTTCGCCTCCCTCGCGCGGTCGCGCCCTTTGAGACTTCGACCGGCTATAAATGAGCAATTTTTTTGCCTTTTTTTTAGACAAGCAATTTTTTTGCCTACTCCGCATGCATGATACTCCCTCTAGTCCTTTTTACTCCCGTCAACCGTTTGCAAAGTGTTTGACCAAATTTATACTTTTTTTTGAACACCACCTTATATTAATTAACCAGCCACACCAGTACACTCATTCGATACAATATTCACCACACAGGGCGGTACGTTATTTACAACAATACCATCTAATCTATTGTCAAAGCTATACTTAGTGATTAAGTGTGCCACCTTATTGGCCGAACGGCTAATCTTTGTCAATTGAAGATTGTTGATCAACTTCGAGATGCTCAACGCTTTCATCTTCAGGTCACGCATAGCAGACCTGTCATAGTCCCCCGATGCAAGAGACGCTACCACAAAAGCGCAATCAGTCTTAAAATTACAGGATTATGAAGAGAAATACCTATGTAGAGACCGGCAATGCAAGCCCTAAGCTCCGCTTCCTCCACGCTTTGACAGGCATCAATGAAATCCCACGACCAAATTTATACTAAAAATATCAATATCTACAATACTGATTATAATGAGTATAAGAACTACGTTTTATAATGAGTGTAAAAATATTGATTTGACATTGTGAATGTTGACACATTTTTCTATAAGTCTGGTGAAAGTAGAGGTACATTGACTTCAGACAAAACTTAAATGCACAATGCATACTAGTTCCTCCGTCCAGGTGCGTGCCATGTCCTATCTTGTCATCACAACAAGGTTAGCTATTAGGCTGGCCATAGTGGGGGTAACATAAGTAGTATCGTGCACTTGGGACTCGCAAACATGCTAATGTGGTAGGCAATTAAAGAAGAGAGAGATGGTTATAGTAACATAGGTGGATACCGTAACATAATAAATGTGATGCTACTATGTGTCATGCATGGCAATAAATGAGACCACCTATGATACCAATCTATGATACTATGCACTATAGAGTTAGTAACATCGACTAGTAACATATGCATGTTACTAGTCTAAGTTACTCCCCACTATGACCATCCTTAGAGTACCACTACCTCCCTTCTAGTTTAAAGGGCTCGATTCAAAAATTTCACCTACTCTTAGCAAGATAGTAGAGGCGGTGGAATAGTTTTTGAAGTCCCCAAAAGTACTCAACTAGTGATGTCGTTCTTCACAAAAAAATGTGTTTACCAATGCATGCATGAACACTAGTTACTCTAACCCCCCTCTCTTCTTTAATTCTTTGCCACATCAGCATGTTTGCTATTCCCATGTGCATGATACCAGCTAAGATACCACCATTATGGCCAGCCTTAATCATCGCATGCAATAATTTAGTGCACCTTGAAAAATATGAACATGTGTGGGGCGTGTATGTTTTTAAAGACTTGAAACTATACCTAGCCCGGCATGCAAGATGAATTATTATGCACCGTTCCCCATACCTGCAGGAAGCCCGTTCGTCTCCAAATCTTTTCCTCTCCATGTGTGGAAACAATATGCCTGCCAAACTCTCCTTCTCCCTCCGGCGGTCCCACCACTCCGCCTCATGTGAAAAAATATGCATGCATGACTCTCCTCCCTCCACGCTCGTCCAATCCGTTGTGACCAGCAATATTTCCACCCCTTCGCTCTCCCGTAATTTACTCCAACAAATATGCCCACGTAGCTGTTACTTAACTGCAGGTGCACTGGGTCACTGACATATGGGCCCAACAGGGGTCTGGCACACATGTCAGTGACGCAACTGGACCTGCAGTTAAGTCAGTGTAGCTCAGTCCATATCTTACGTAGGTGTGCCATTGCTCGCTATAAATACTGCACCTCCCACGACACCGCTATCTCCTCCCCCTCACGTTCACGTTCATCGCTATCTCCTCCCCCTCCCTCTCACGTCGACCACCATGGCATTGCCCCTCCCAAGCCCTAGGAGCCCCTTGCTGCACCGCGTGGACGGCCACGCGTCGCCGTTCCGTTCCTCGCCGCCACTAGTCGAGGAGGACGCGTCGGTGTTCCGCTACGCGACGCGTCGCCGTTCCGTTCCTTGCCGCCACTAGCGGAGTAGGACGCGCCGGCGTTCCGCTCCTCACCGTGACGCGACGCGTCACCGTTCCGTTCCTCGCCGCCACTGGTCGAGGAGGATGCATCGGCGTTCCGCTCCTCTCCGCGACGCGTCGAGGTGGACGCGTCGGCGTTCCCAATCTCGCCAGCACGCGTGCCGGAGGATGTGTCGGCTCCCCGCTACGAGGAGAACGCCGCGCCGCCCGCCGAGCCCCCCAGCCTTGAGGAGCTTTGGAAAGAAATGGATGTCGCCTTCTGGGAGGCTTTGCCTCCAGCAGAGCGTGCCAAAATAGAGGCGGAGAAGAAGGCCGAGGAAGAGAAGCGCACCGCGGAACAAGCTGCCTGGGAGGCCTATGTCGCGTCCGAGAGAGTCAGGCAATTGGCTCTTTGGCAGAAGGCTCGTGCGAGGGCCGTGAGGGTGGTGGAGGACGCCTGTGCCGACGCCATGAGTGCGGTCGGGCCCAAGCGCCTCATCTACGCTTGGCGGTACGTGGACCGGGTGCACGCTTCCAGCGAGGAGGAGTACCTATTGGCGCCGGATCACCACACCGGTGAGATCGCGCTCGCCCGCCGGCAAGCCGCCAATCAACACCTCACGAGTTGCGAGGCTGAGGAAGAGGCGTTGTGTCGGCGCGCTGGGAAACGGCCGCGCACCAGGGCACTCGTGGCGCGCCGCAAGCGCTCCTGCGAGCGCCGTGGCTTTTAGGAGGAGTATAATTTTTGTTTCGTAAGGCGATCTCATTAGTTTTGGGACGCAAATGATAAATCCCGAACGTTCAGGAATTTTTAGCGTCCTTAATTAAGTATGTAAAAGGGAAAGTTTGGAAACCTTGTGTATTCGTACGCATTTTGCAAGTACGTGCATATAGCACAAACTTTACTATATACTATCGCACTACACGTCTCTCTCGATATATGCTTGCAGACTGTGCTACTCCCTCCGTCCAGGTCAATAAGTCATCTTTGGTTGTGCACCGTGACCAAGAAGGAGGGAAGACTTATACACCTAGACGGAGGGAGTACTAGTGTTACTTATGTACGTGCAAATGCACGTTTTAACATTACGATGCGGTTTTTGTAAAAGTAGAAAAACAGCACTAGTCAAGCTTGTGAAACGATTCAATGCAAAACAAATGCAAAAATGCTCGTTTGATTGTTTACTTTTAGCTTCCTTCTCTGTGGTTATTTCTTTGTCGTACTTTGTACGGAGTATCTCACTGGTTGGAAAGGCATGCAAATTCCCAAACCGCTTCCTACACCCTGTATCGAATTCTTTGCCTAACAAGATGTGCCGTGCAATTGGAATTCCAACTTGAGTACTACTACTAGTAGGAGTACCAGGGGCCAGTTCTTTTAGGCTTCTAGATTAGTAAGTCATCCCTAAAAATGAATTTGTGCCGTGCACTTTCAACAGGTCTATAAGTCTATGAGGAGTTTGATATTTACAGAGAAAGTTGACCCCTAAAAATGAATGTCTTCAACTGAAGACTTTGGATTTCTGAAGACTTTGAAAGTGAAGAAATTGGTGTGACCGTGAAGACTTGATATTCATGCGATGAATATGAAGCGTGAAGACTTTTGTTTTTGAAGTTTCGTTTTCTCTTTCTTGAGTCATAGGAAACACGTACTGTTAAACGGGGTCGAGGTAAAACTAAGGAAAAGTTTCCAAGTGATGCTCATCTCAAAATCTAACACCTACCAATCCTTTCGAGTGAAGCCATTGGAAATCTCATACAGTTCAGTCAAGTTCTTCAGTGATAGAGACGAAGATCTTCTGTTCACTGAGGAATTTGTTCTGACTGAGGAGTTAGGAATTCGCCAGTGCGGATTGCCTACAAGTGAGGAACATGATAGCCCTGAGGAATTTGATAGTCAAATTTCCGACCGTTGTTGTGCTATGCACCAGCTGTCCCAAAATATCTACCCACCTAACGGTCATATCATTGAAGGGCATTTATGTCTTATCATGTCGGGCTGCTCCCTAGGCTATAAATAGCCGCCCCCTACAACCACCAGCTGGTTGGCTGCTCTGAGAGAAACTGACACGTCTCATTGAGAGCATCCCATCCTCTGAGGACTTTGAGCGATAATCATCAAGTGAGGAAAACCCAAACCAAAACACCTACAAACCCAAAGTGATTGAGTATCACTGAAGAGATTGTTCAAGTGTGGAACCGACGCTTGTTACCTTTGAGGACTGTGCATCCTCCAGACGGTTAGGCGTCATGTTCTATAGCATCCAAGAGGAAAATGTGGATCGCTGAGTGGCCGAGTCTGTGAAGGTTTGGAAGTCACCTGAAGACTTACCACGAGTGATTGGGCGAGGTCTGTGTGACCTTAGCTCAAGGAGAATACAGTGAGGACTGTGTGTCCGGGACTGTGTGTCCTCAGGTTTAAATACCTAGCCACTCCAACCAGACGTATGACTATCACAACAATTGGAACTGGTCTACCAAATCACTGTCTTCACCAAGCTACTGGTTCTATTTCCTCAACCTTTCCATTTCCTCATTCATATGCTGTTGTACTTGATCATTACTGTTTGAAGACTTTAACTTAAGAGTTTGTCAATTTCCTCAATTCTATTTCTTCAGTCAGCTTATCTTCAGCCTGCTTATCATGTGTTTATGCTACTTGTACTCTGTGCTTGTTTTCATTTCATCATAATGACTGTGCTACTGCTTTGTTGTGGTTGCATCTGAGTACTTATTCTGCTGCTAGTTGTTCGTTGTTAGGAATTTCCTCACCTTGAAATTCCTAAGTGACGAATTTGTAAAAATCGTCTATTCACCCCCCCTCTAGTCGATATAACGCACTTTCAATTGGTATCAGAGCAAGGTACTCCCTTGTTCTGTGTGATTTTGGTTTGAACGCCTGGAGTTTTAGTTATGTCGAGCAGGCATGATCAAGGTCTCTACTGGGTGTCCTACCTACAATGGGACGGACTACCTCTACTGGAAGAATAAGATCCGAATGCATCTTGAGGAAATTGACAACGATCTCTGGTACGTTGTGGAAAATGGCGTTCCCTCCGTCACTCCTGCCAATAACGCTACTGATGTGAAGAGATTCAAGCAACTCGACTCTCAAGCGAAGAATATCATTTGTGGCCATCTAAGCAAAGGGCAGTATGGTAGAGTGAGTGCTTTGGAGACAGCTAAGCTTATCTGGGATAGGTTGACAAAGGTCAACGAAGGAGTCTCAACTCAACGTGACTCTCGAGTTGACATTCTTCGCAATCTCTTCAACCAGTTCAAAAGACTCGACAATGAAAATGTTCAGCAAACCTTCAATCGCCTCACTAACATCTCAAATGAGCTTCAAGCACTTGGTGCCACTGACATCACCGACCATGAGTTGGTGAAGAAATTGCTGAGATAGCTTGATTCCTCATTTGACACTCTTGCACCGATGATTCAAGAGAATGGTGACTACAAGTCTCTTGATCCTGTTGATATCCTCGAGAGGCTAAATACTCGTGAGTTCCAACTTGCTGAGAACAGAGATCTCTATTGACCGAGCTAGGCAGATCACACGCACTGAAGGCCAAGGCAGTCTCTGAATCTGAAGATGAGGATTCTGGTAGCAGCCTTGGTGATCCTGAAGAACTGAGTCAGGTGCTAGCAATGCTCGTGAGGAAATTCCAGAAGTTCTCAAGGCATGGTCGCTTTGGTAAATCCTCTAGAGATGATGACATGAGATTAGATTCCTCATCACGTGACTACAGGAAGAGAACTTGCCACAAATGCAAGAAACCTGGTCACTACATTACTGATTGTCCTCAGTGGGAGAAGGAATCAAAGAAGAAGAAATACAAGGATTACAGTCTGATGATGCAAAGAAGCAGAAATACAAGGATTACAGTCTGATGACGCAAAGAAGAAGAAATACAAGGATTACAGTCTGATGATGCAAAGAAGCAGAAATACAAGGATTACAGTCTGATGACGCAAAGAAGAAGAAATACAAGGATTACAGTCTGATGACGCAAAGAAGAAGAAGAAGAAATCTTCAAAGTCCTCATCGTCAAAATCTTGAAAGTCTTCATCTCACAAGAAGAGCAGCTCCAAAAAGGCTCGGGCATTCATTGGCAAGGAAATGGACTCTGAAGTTGAATCTGAGGAAAATGAGGAAGAGGAGGCATCTGAGGAGTCAGACTCTGGTGTGGCGAGCCTAACCCTCGCTACTGCATTCGTCAGCAAGTCCATCTTCAACTCTGAGGAAAATGACTTCCCCAACACTGATCACAACGGCGATGATGACTACGCTCCCACCTATTGTTTCATGGCAAAAGGTGCCAAGGATGATCAACCCAAAGCCACTGAGTGGGTCCTCAACAGTTGATGTACAAATCACACGACTGGTGACAGGAACTTATTGATGGACATTGCTTTATCTCCATCACATCTGAAGCATATCACCTATGCTGACAAAGGCAAAAGCAAGGTATTGGGTCTAGGTAGGGTTGCGATCTCAAAGGATCGACACATGGACAAAGTCATGCTTGTCGAGTCCTTAGGATACAACCTCATGTCTGTCTGAATGCTTTGTGATCTTGATATGATTGTTGTGATGTAGGGTGGAACCCTAGATGGCCGATCTTTCACGAAAGGAGCGGATCCCTACGAAGAACGCGATGAACACGAGGGGAAACATGAGGGAAACACGAGAGAAATCACTCAACCAACAAGAATAGATCACACATGCGCTAGATCGATGAACACAAAGGTAAGATACAAGATCCAAGTCCAACAAAGGATGATACAAAGGTAACCGGTTCTTCTCCGTAAGGAGGTCTTGATGGGGGCCACCCAAGAGGGGGTCTTGAATCCAAGGTGATCTTCTCCGTAGAGGGGCCACGGTCTCTCTCGTGGAGTAGATCCGTAATGGATGAACTCATGAGGGCGTAGGTAATGTTCCCATTCATGCAAAACTCGCACTAAAGCATATAGCTCTTTGTCATAGATGGGATAATTTAGTTGCGCTCTGGAGAGTTTCTCACTAAAATAAGCAATTGGGCGCTTCTCTTGTGTTAACACACCTCCTATGCCATTACCACTAGCATCGCAATGAATTTCAAAAGGTTTGTCAAAGTTGGGTAATGCAAGCACGGGGGCATGAGTAAGCAAATTTTTAAGCTCATTGAAAGGATGTCTTGGGATGTTCCCCAAACAAACGGTGCATTTTTCTTACTCAAAGCATGCAAAGGTGAAGCAATGGTGCTAAAATCCTTCACAAATCGACGGTAGAGACCGGCTAAACCAAGAAAACTACGCACTTGTTGCAAATTGGTTGGTTGGGGCCAAGTTTTAATAGCATTGATCTTAGATTCATCAACATGAACACCCTTAGAAGATACTACGAAACCCAAGAAAACAAGCTTATCAACACCAAATAGGCATTTTTCCATAGTAGCATAAAGTTGCTCTTTTCGAAGAGTTTGTAGCACGGTGCGAAGGTGGGTGACATGCTCTTTGAGAGATTTGCTAAACACTAGGATATCATCAAAGTAGACAACAACAAATTCACCAATGTAAGGGAGAAACACGTAATGCATAAGACGCATGAAAGTACTGGGTGCTTCTGATAAACCCATAGGCATGACTAACCACTCATATAGACCAAACTTGGTTTTGAAAGCGGTTTTCCATTCATCACCGTCTTGTATGCGGATTTGATAGTAACCACTTTTAAGATCAATTTTGGAAAAAAATAGTGGCACCGCTAAGCTCATCAAGCATATCATCAAGGCGTGGAATGGGGGACCTATATCGAACGGTGATAGCATTGATAGGTCTACAATCAGAGCACATGCGAAAGCTACCGTCTCGTTTTGGCACAAGAATGACCGGTACGGCACAAGGACTCAAACTTTCACGCACATGTCCATGATCTATGAGATGCTTTACTTGCCTTTGTATTTCTTTGGTTTCTTCGGGGTTGACATGGTAGGGAGCTTTGTTTGGAAGCGGCACTCCGGGGATGAGATCGATTCGGTGCTCAATGCCTCGTATTGGAGGTAGACCCGGAGGTAGCTCATCGGGGAAAACATCTTGGAATTCCTGCAATAAAGAAGATAACACTAGAGGAAGATTGTGAGAGGTGTTAGCTTTTGGTGCCTCGTCCTTGCACAATAGGACATAGTGTAGGACACTGGGTGGGTTCTCACACACTTCTCTCATCTCACGTTTGGTGGCAAAGAGAACTAAGTTTTTCTTGTCGCTCATCGTGGTGGCACTCAATTTGGGCTTGTGGCGCTCACTCTCTTTTTGGTGGTTCGCTCTCTCACTATTCTCTCCACGATGGGTGTTTTGCTTGTCGGCGAGCACTTGGCTTGCAGACATAGGACGTAGCACAAACTCTTTCCCTTTCATCTTGAAGCTATAGTGATTTGTACGCCCATTGTGAATGACACCTCGATCAAATTCCCATGGCCGTCCAAGAAGGAGGTGGCAAACGGTCATCGGAAGGACATCACACTCCAAAGTGTCTTCATAGGCGCCGATCTTGAAAGAGACTTGTACTCTATGCTCGACTTGTATGGTGCCGGTGTCGCTTAACCATTGAACCTTGTAGGGGTGCGGGTGCTTCATCTTGACCAATTGGAGTTTGGAGCATATTTCTTCACTTGCCAAGTTATGGCAACTCCCTCCATTGATGATGACCTTGACGGACCGTCCATTGATGTCGGCCTTTGTGTGGAAGATATGGCATCTTTGATCTTCGTCTTGTTGATGTTGAAGAGTCAAGACCTTGGAGACAACAAGAGCGGGACTTGAGTCTTCGTCACAAAAGATGTGATCGTCTTCTTCTTCATTGTTCACTTGTCGGTGCATGGCCACTTGCTCAAGGGCTTCCATTTCTCCTTCACTCATGGAGTCATAGGTTCCGTCGTCGTTGAGGATCATGGTGAGCTTGTTTGTGCACTCGAAGGACTTGTGGCCTCGGCCTCCGCATGTGAAACATTTGATGGAACTTGTCTTGATGGTCTCATCGGTTGGAGTAGATGATGATGAAGCTTTCGGCTTGAAGTTGCTTGTAGTAGGAGGACGACTTGAGCTTGTCGAAGTTTTCTTGTAACTTGACTTGTCGCCATTGCTTGTAGATGGCTTGGTTGAGGTAGAATGTGTCGGAGTCGTCGAAGCTTGATTGTTGGAGAGGCCATAGGACTTGGATGAGAACTTGGCATACTTGAAGTCGTCTTGTACTTTCCGTTCCGCTTTGGTAGCTTGATGCACTAGCTCAGTCTTGTTGATGTCGATGCTCTTGAGAGTCGGTGTCGTGTAGAGGATTGCGGTTAGCTTGACGGTCTTGACGCGCAGCACGACGAAGAGTGTTCGATGTCGGTGTACTTGAACCGGAGATAGTGTCGTCGGAGTGTCAATTTGAGCGGCTCCGTCTTGACGAGGACGAAGTTGTAGAAGAGCGGACCATCATGGTTCGGATATCTTCTTTGAGGGAACTCATGGATGTGTCGAAGTAGTCTCTTGTACGTTGCTCGGATTGTCGTAGGTCGGTGGCGAGATTGTCGATGCGGTCGCCCAAAGCAAGTTGTTCTTGATGCAAAGCCCGATGTGCACCAAATAGTTGAGTCTTGGTGACGTAGGATGACATGTCGTCGTCTTTCTCCAAGAAGAGTGGGTTGGTAGAAGTACTTGGCCTATCCATCATTCCAAACAAAGATATGTGAGTGGGAGAAAGAGAAGAACCAATACCAAATGTACCTTGACCGATGTTGAAAATGGATCAAAGATCACTCCAATGTGTAGCAAGGAAATAGCACAATTGGTACCAATTCTTGTCGGTTCTCACACCTACACAAGTAAAAGCTTATGGTGGAGCTTGGTTAGGATGGTGGCACAAAAATTTGATGCAATTGTAAGTGAGACTCAATAATGTTGGAAAAGATTCACAAATTTGCAAATGCAACAAGTAGACCAATAGGAAGATATGGTACACGGAAACACACACGCAAATAGATAATGTGGGGTTGTGCAACCAAGGGTGAGCCAAAATGTGGAATCCACCAAGATGCTTTTGTTGCACAACACTAGAGAGACGCTAGCACGTTTGCACAATAGGCGGATACGAACTTGTGCACAACCTACTAAGCAAAAATGCAACGACTTCTATCCCAAGTATGCTATATGTATGATGTTTCTATGGTTTTGATCCAAGATGATCGAGTATGACAATCTTAATGTGGTATGATGCTATGGTTCTTGCTTATAAGCTCTTTGCTTATCTTTCTTCTTTGTTGTGTTTCTATATAGACTATCTCACTCACTAAGTGTTGTGGCTCACTCACTCCCTCAAGGATGCTCTCACTCATATGGTTGGTGGAGTCACTCAAATGGCTCTCAACCTCACATAGGATGTGTGGCATGCTCTCAAGTGTGGGACTAGTGGTGGTCACACTCATCCTCTCATAGGAAATGCGCTCAATGTCACATATGGTTGAGTCACTCATATCACTCATGGTGGGATGGCTCTCCTCACATGGCAATTGGGTCATCTCATGATATGTGGGTGTCGGAGAGATGTTGGTGCAAATGTCTCCATGCTCAACTCCTATCGCCGCCTTGGTTGAAGGGATAGTCCCATGCTCAACCTTCTTGTCGCCGTCTTGTTGTTGGAGGCCCATATGATGTGGCACCTCGTAGCTCGTCTCCATGACCGGAGGGAATTTCCCATGCTCGGCCATCTTCCTTGAGGGGCTTCCGAAGATGGAAGTGTCGCCCTCACTTGTAGGTGGTCGCCTTGTTGTTGAAGATGTCGATGTAGGCGAACTCACGGGAAGTAGGCGAAGATGTCGTACATCCAAAGGCGAAGATGCCTTGAGAACACTTGGCGAAGATGCCGAAGTGGTTGGTGTAGCCGTAGCTCCGTTTTGGTGGTGCTCGTCTCGTGGTCTTCTCTTTTGCTCATGAAGCTTGGACTTGGCGTGAATTAGAGCTTGTTGGGACTTGTGCATTTGCGCTTGTGGAGCATCTTCATGAGGATGGTGTCGTTGTCGTACTTGAGCTCGTAGTAGATGTCGTTCGTCGTCGTTGTGCACATGATGCTTGGAGGTGACTTGCCCTTCATGACGATGTGTATCATGAACGTGATGGTGGTCGCCATGTATATGTGGACGTGGACGACTTGCGCTTGCGTCGCGTGGGCGCTCCGAAGATGATCGACTTGCTCGCCGCCGCCTTGAGGATGATGAAGGGGAAGAAGACTTGTAGTCGGCCACCATGTCGCGTAGTTGATCCTTTAGCTCGCCCAACTTGGTGTCGATGTAGTCCCTTTTCCTTGCTTCGGAGTGTCGTATGTCGATGGCGAGGTTGTCGAGGCGCTCTCGCAAGGTAGATTCTGCACCTTGCATTTCGTGTTGTAGTCCGAAGATGGACATTTTGGTGATGTAGTTGTTCGCGCCGTCGTTGTTGTCGAAGACCGGAGATGAAATGCCTTGCCTATCCATCACAAGACTTGAGCAAATATGAGTGGGAGAAAGAGAAGAACTTATACCAAATGTACCTTGACCGATGTTGAAAATGGATCAATGATCATTCAATGTGTAACAAGGAAATAGCACAATTGGTACCAATTCTTGTCGGTTTCTCACACCTACACAAGTAAGGCTTATGGTGGAGCTCGGTGAGGATAGTGGCACAAAAAATTTGATGCAAAATGTTAGCAAGAGTCAATAATGTTGAAAGAGATTCACAAATTCGCAAGTGAAACAAGTAGACCAATAGCAAAGAATGGCACACAGAAACACACACACGGATAGATAAATGGGGTCGTGCAACCAAGGAATGAGCACAAAATGTGGAATCCACGGAAAACGCTCGTGTTGCACAACTCAAGAGAGACGCTAGCACGATTGCTCTATAGGCGGATACGACACTTGTGCACAACCTATGATATGCAAAATGGATGAACTTCTATCCCAAGTATGCTATGTATGTATGGTTCCCGGTGTTTGATCCAAGATGATCGGATATGACAATCTTATGCAATGTGGGATGATGCTATGGGACTTGCTTACAAGCTCTTTGTTCACTCTTTTGCTTAAAAGCTTATTCTTTTTTTTGTATGTATGGCCACTTTGCAAAATGCACAAACCAAGATAGCAATTGTGTATATGCGGGAACAATCTTGTGACACAAGATATGATATGATGATACCAATATGATATGGTATGTATGCAATGGGAGCTATGATCACTAATGTGCACAAGTAACGTTGCCGGCAATACTCAAATGGCTAGTCTCGATAGGCAAGTGATGCAAAATAGGCTAGGGGTTATCAATGCAATTGCAAGGGAATATACGATGGAGGGATACCACGATACCAAGATGATATGGAGGTTACCGTCCGAGGCGATGAAGAGTAGCGGTGTTCTTGATGTAGATACCAAGATGATGGACACTCGTCCCTAAGTAGCCGAAACACCTTAGGAAACAGAAAAACCGTGAACTCAAAATCTCAAATGTCAAATGTCAAATGGTGGTAGCGGGGTGTGGAGGTGGTTTTGCAGAAACTCAAAGGGATTGCGGAAATGCAATGATGGGGTTTGGAGAACGCAATGCGGAAGTGGAGGGTAAGGTGGTGGATTATACACGGTGTGGGAGTTGGAAGCACGGTCCCTAAGTAGCCGAAACACCTTAGGAGACACAACTCATAGCACAAACAAAATTGGGTTAAGTTGGGCTGGCCAAATTTACAGAAATTTTGCAAAAAAAGTAAACTCTTCCATTGAATATGGTGGGCAAGCCTATGCGGAAGTTATAGTGGTGGTGGTGGTTGATGAAGAAGCAACCGTCGCTAAGTAGCCGAAACACCTTAGGAGACTCGAATCACAACTCAAACAACCACAAATGCTATGGGGAACAAAATTGGTTAGGTTGCGGAAGTCGGTGGTGGCAATGCGGATGTTATGGTGGAAGCCCTAGGAAAAGATGCCAAAGTGCCAAAAAATTGATGGAGTCAAATGGTTATGGGACCTATCTAGAAGGATAGAGGATGTCAATAGCTACTCAACGAGCTAAAGAACGCAAAAATCGGACTCCGGATGAATTAGTTATGGACAAAACGGTGAAACGGTTATGTCTGAAATCCCAGGGGCCGGACATCCGGGGCTCGGGCCGGATTTCCGGGACCTGATGTCCAGAACCGCACGCGAAAATGTGCTCCAGGAGCCGGATGTCCGGGCTACAGGCCGGATGTCCGGGGGGGGCAGATGTCCGGGGCTACGGGCCGGATGTCCGGGCTCCAAATCCGAGGATGAACTCGAGGAACTCGATTTTGGGGGCGGAAATTGATGATTTCGGGGGCAAAATTGCGGAGATTTCATGGATGGAAAGCGGGGAAACTTGGGGAGATGCTAGATCCACTTGAAACCAAGCAAATCCATGGATCAAAATCAACAAAACATCATCAAACCAACAAATCAAAAAAAAATTGGGGGCTATTTTTGGTGGGGATTTTCGAATTTAGGATGAAATCAACAAAACTAGGCTAGAAAACACAACGGGGAGGCTCCGAAATCATGATCAACGTGGCTCATGATACCAAGATGATGTAGAGTGGAACCCTAGATGGCCGATCTTTCACGAAAGGAGCGGATCCCTATGAAGAACGTGATGAACACGAGGGGAAACACGAGGGAAACACGAGAGGAAAACGAGAGAAATCACTCAACCAACAAGAATAGATCTCACATGCGCTAGATCGATGAACACAAAGGTGAGATACAAGATCCAAAGTCAACAACGGACGATACAAACGGTAACCGGTTCTTCTCCATGAGGTCTTGATGGGGGCCACCCAAGAGGGGGTCTTGAATCCAAGGTGATCTTCTCTGAAGAGGGGCCGCAGTCTCTCTCGAGGAGGAGATCCGTAATGGATGAGCAAAGCTCTATCTCAACTATGAGCTAAACCAATGCTAACCCTAGCTAGGAGGAGGTGGGGGAGTATATATAGTGTTAGCCCACGAAGGGGTAAGTGAGAGGGGGATACACGGGCCCTTGGCCCGATCTCTGTGCACAGGTAGGTGCCGAATGTCCGGGCTGGGGGCCGGATGTCCGGCGGCTCACGAAGAGCCGGATGTCCGGGTCTCTGGCCGGATGTCCGGGCTGACGGGGTTCAGCTTCGGGTGCGTTCTGTGATGGGCGCCAGATTTCCGGGCTGGGGCCGGATGTCCGGGCTTGCGGGAGGGGCCGGATGTCCGGGGTCTGGCCGGATGTCCGGGTCCTATAGCACTTCGGTTGCTGGGCTGCTGCTGTTGTTGACATCTTCAGGGGCCGGATGTTCGGGCCAGGGGCCAGATGTTCGGGCCAGGGGCCGGATGTCCGGCTGCTGTAGCAGCTTGCACTTCTTCCTTCTCCTTCCTTTGCTCCCACGCACACTTGGCCTTGGTCCTTGGGCTCTCCATGGTCTCCTCGGGTGTACCTGAGTATGCACAAGGTCCGGGCTTGAAGTAGCATCCATGTCTCATATGTGGAAAGGGACGCTTCGGAAAGGAGCGAGTTCACCTTGTGTCCAATGGTGTAAGGTTGAGGTCTCGTCGTAGTGTACATGGGGATGATCGTAGGATGCTCCGCATCATGTTGTCTTTGGCAAGTATCATTGTGTAGTGATCATGGAAGCTGACCATTCCAAAGTCTTCGGAGGCTTTAGGAGAGAAGACTTGTATATTGTTGATTTCTCTATAGGACCACAACCTGCCACGTGTCTACTTGCAAAAGCTTCAGAAGGCTGGTTATGGCGTCGACGGCTAGGTCATGCTGGTATGAGGAACTTGCACACGCTCGCGAAGAAGAAGCATGTCCTTGGCATCTAGGGTGCCAAATTCCTCAAGGATCACCTGTGTGGAGCTTGCGAAGCAGGAAAGATGACCAAGGCCAAGCATCCCTCAAAGACCATCATGACTACCACTCGTCCATTTGAATTGCTTCACATGGATCTTCGGCCCTACTCATTATGCCACCTTCACTAATGTTGCATCTTTATATGGCTTTGTTATTGTTGATGACTATTCTCGTTACACATGGGTGCATATCACCACTTACAAAACTGAAGTGTAGGAAGTCTTCAAACGATTTTCCTCGAGGGCTTCAACAAACTTCAGTGTGAAGATCAAGCACATTAGAAGTGACAATGGGACCGAGTTCAAGAATACTGGTCTTGATGACTATCTTGATGAACTTGGTATTACTCACGAGTTTTCTGCTCCTTATACTCCTCAGCAGAATGGCATCGTGGAGCGCAAGAACAGGATTCTTGTTGAGATGGCTCGCACTATGCTTGATGAATACAAGACGCCTGGTCATTTCTGGCCTGAGGCAATTGATACTGCGTGCCACGTCATCAATAGGATATATCTTCACAAATTCTTCAAAAAGACCTCATATGAACTCCTCACTGACAAGAAACCCAATGTGAGTTATTTCAAAGTCTTCGGTGCGAAATGTTCGATTAGAGATCCTCATCACAATTCTAAATTTGCACCGAAAGCACATGAAGGTTTTATGCTTGGTTACGGAAAGGACTCGCACACCTACAGAGTCTTCAACACTGTTCACCATAAGGTTGTTGAAACTGTAGATGTGCGGTTCGATGAGACTAACGACTCGCAAAGAGAGCACCTACCTCCTGTGCAAGATGAAATGTCTCCTGAGGAATCCATTAAGTTCAAGTCCACTGAGGATGTCATTCCTACCGAAGAATCTGCTGAAGAAGTCATCCAAGAACGTGAAGAACAACATGCTTGTGCACCTGAAGAAAATGGCTCTGAAGAAAATGCTAAGCCTACTCAACGTCATCAAGCCGCTCATCCTCGCGTTCCAAATGAAGTGCAGATTGAGAGAATCATCGACGACATCAAAGCACCAGGTCCTCTCACACGCTCAAAGGCTTCACATGTGTCTAAATTTTGTGGGCACTTTGCATTTGTCTCTATCACAGAGCCCACCAAAGTAGATGAGGCATTTCTGGAGCCTGAGTGGATTCAAGCGATGCAAGAGGAATTACATCAGTTTGAGCTCCACAATGTTTGGGAACTTGTCAAGCGACCAGACCCACGCAAGCACAATATCATCGGCACCAAATGGATCTACCGCAACAAGCAAGATGAAGATGGCCTTGTGGTGAGGAATAAGGCACGGCTTGTAGCTCAAGGCTACAGACAGGTTGAAGGAATTGATTTCGATGAAACTTTTGCACCTGTTGCTAGACTTGAGGCTATTCGCATATTGCTTGCTTATGCTAACCATCATAATATCATCTTATATCAAAATGGATATGAAAAGTGCATTCCTCAATGGTAAGCTTGAGGAAGAAGTATATGTTGCTCAACCCCCAGGTTTTGAAGATCCAAAGCATCCTGACAAAGTCTTCAGACTCAACAATGCCCTCTATGGCCTCAAGCAGGCCCCTCGGGCGTGGTATGCTACTTTGAAGGAATTCCTCATGAAGAAAGGCTTCAAACATGGTTCACTTGACCCAACTCTTTTCACCAAAACCTATGACGATGAATTATTCATGTGCCATTGATGATATTATCTTTGGCTGTACTGACCAACATTACAGTGACGAATTTGCCTATATGATGAGTGAGTAATATCAAATGTCCATGATGGGAGAATTGAAATTCTTCTTAGGTCTTCAAATTCGTCAACAGCGGAACGGCATCTTCATATCTTAAGAGAAATACCTCAAGGATGTGTTGAGGAAATTCGGCATGCAGGATTGCAAAGGCGTCAAAATCCCTATGCCCACAAAGGGCCATCTATGCACTGATGAAAATGGTATTGACTTCGATCAAAAGGTATACTGCTCCATGATTGGCTCCTTATTGTATCTAAGTGCATCTAGGCCAGATATTATGCTTAGTGTTTGCATGTGTGCCCGATTTCAAGCTACACTGAAGGAATCACACCATAAGGTTGTGAAGCATATTCTTTGATATCTAGCTCACACACCAACACTTGGATTATGGTACCCCAAGGGCTCGGCTTTTGATCTCATTGGATATTCAGACTCTGACTATGCTGGTGATCGTGTGGACCGCAAGTCAACTTCTGGCACATGCCATTTCCTCGGACGATCTTTGGTTTGTTTGTCCTCGAAGAAACAGAACTGCGTATCACTGTCTACTGCTGAAGCTGAGTACATTGCTGCTGGTTCTTCCTATGCTCAATTGCTGTGGATGAAGCAAACTCTCAAGGACTATGGCGTCAACGTGAAGAATGTGCCTCTCTACTGTGACAATGAGATTGCCATCAAGATTGCTCACAATCCAGTTCAGCACTCGAAGACCAAGCACATTCAGATTCGTCATCATTTTCTTCGTGATCATGTGTTGAAGCGCGACATTTCTATTGAGCATGTGAAGACTGAAGAACAGCTAGTCGATATCTTCACAAAGCCCTTGGATGAGAAGAGATTTAGCAAGTTGCGGTGTGAGCTAAATATCTTAGAATCTTCGAATGTTCTTTGAAAAGGACACTCATCCTAACACTTTTGCAAAATTGATGACTTAGATGTGCAACACATGAAGAAACCTTTCTCTTCAATCAATGAAGAATAACACTCTAAGTGTGAAGAAATTAATGAAGAATTTGATTCTCAGAGCCCTACGACAATTGTACACGCTGTCTGAAATCATCATATACGGTGGGTCACGCCACCAACAAAAGTTGAAAATCTTCAATTTGAGTTTTTCTTCAGTTTTGAAATTTCTCAGTTGTTCAAATTCTTCAACTTTGCAATGTCTTCACTCTTTCCGACTGTGTTCTTCAGTTTTGAGTTCTCTGTCCTCTACAGCATTCACTTATTGCTAATTCTTCAAGCTGACTTTTCTGCTAAGTGAATGTGATCGGACCCATCCCCCTCTATGCTAAACTCAACCCAGTATGTTCACAAATTCTTCATGTGCGTTCTATTTGAAACCCATTCAAAATATTCACTGTGTCCTTGTCAGCTGAAGAATTTCTGAACGAAACTTTAAAATATTCTTATCTGAATTTTCGGCTTTTGCCGCTCAAACCGTTCCACATCCCATGATATGATTATTCTATTCACCCATGATCTCACACAATCTCCACTTCATAGTATGTGGGTGACACATGTCGCTAGGATGATAAGGGTCAGCGGCACGTTCGTCCATTTTCCTCGCACGAGCGGTTTTTCACCTCGGCTATAAATACCCCACGCCCTCATCAGACCGCATTTACCCCGCTCGACCTCACTCACCTCGCTCGAGCTCTCTGACCTAGCGCCACCACTACCTTCCATCGTCCCGTCGCCGTCGCTGTCAAGGACACAGTGAAGATCTAAACGTCGTCGTCGCCGTCGTACTCGCGCCGGCCTCGGAAATCTTCACTCCGCCGCCGCCGTAGTTGTTTTCTACCGCCAAGTTAGGGCGTGGAAGATCTGAACGGACGAACTTCTCAACTTCTACTCGAAGTTCGTCGTGTTCTTCGTCAAGGGTAAATAAAATCTATTTTTACTGCCCTTGTTGATTCTGATGATTTCCACAAAAAATCTTCAAAAGGTGTTTATTCTTCATCTACTACACTCTTAAACACCACACATGCATCTGTTCTTGATTTGTTTCTCTAGGCAACATTTTTCTTCAAGATTCCTCAATTGTGTGGATTTTCGATTTATACAACTCTGGAACCTAAGTTAAAGACCGCTTAGTGAAATTCCTCAAGACATTCCTGGTCAAATTCCCCAAACTTGTTCATTTTGCAAAAACTTCTCAGAACGCATATGACCTCTCCAAATTCTTCGCACCTATACTCTGTTCACAGGTACACATGTCCGCTGCTGAATCTCTAGGTTCTCATCAACTTAACTCATTTGAAGCGTTCCTCGAAGACAAATTGCATACCTCGTCAGAGAATTCTATTGTTCAAAATTCTCAGCTGAAGAAAATGGCTGATGGCAAAAGACCTCAGAAGGGAAGCAAGAGACCAGAAGTGAATACTGCTTTTGAGATTCCAGATGACATCTATGAGGAATATTGTACTCCTGATGAAGGCAAACATGGCAAGGAGAACAAAAATCAGCGCAAGGTGTGCATTCACAGAATAGAGAGGAGATGGGCACGGGAATGGAGGGAGTACAGATATGTAACTCTGAAATACATGAAGAAATTCGCCTTACACCCTCCTTGCCCAAGACCTCCATTGGCACCTGGCCAAGTTGCTGATCCCACTAGCATCAAACGTGGTGAGTACTTTCCAAATGAATGGGCCAAGCGGCAAGCCAAGTTGGCCAAAATGGCCAAAGAAGCCGTGAAGAAATTCAATGAAGATTCTGCTGATGCCGCTGCTGACGCCTCTGCTAGCAAGCCCAAGAAGGCTATGCCAAAGAAGCCTGCGCACAAGCCTAGTTCCTCAGCAATGCCCTCACGGCGAAGCTCATCAAAGCCCTCACGACATATTCCTCAAGCAGCTCCAGTCCCCACTGTTGCAAAACCTTCAACTGCTGCTGCAAAGTCCTCGGCACCTACGCATCTCACCTCTTGCCAAAGGACCACTGATATCTCTATTGCTTCAGGAGCATCTGCAAGTTCTTCAGCTCCGCCTCAGTCCTCAACGGGCCCCACTTTGCTGAAGAAAAAGGCCACTGCTGGACGAGGCACAAGGCCAAGTCCTCATAAGAAGCAGGTTTCCTTCCAAGTGTCGTCTAGTGAAGACAAAGCTGATGATGAGGAATTAGCAGAAATCATCAGAGACAGACAACAACGGGCCGCTAGAGCCAAAGGCAGCAATGTGCCTCTTTTGCTGGATCCCAAGCTGATCTTGGACTTCATAGATCTCTGGCACAAGGACCCCAACACTCCTATGCCTGAGTTCAATCTCACACCTGGCCAAAGTCATATGTTGACTGCCTTCATAGGCGAAGAAAAATGGAAGTTTGAAAAGGCCAGACAACTGAAGAAAGCTCAGTACAAGGAGCGATTTCTGAAGAAGAATGTTGTCAAAATGACTCCTGATGAACTTGTGACCATGCAAACTGAGATCAAAGCACTCAGCGATGAATTTGACGCATATCGTGCAGATTAGCTAGGAGCCAAAGTCAGATTCGTCAGAATGGCGAAGGGATTTACCTCAAATGTTGCAGCTTCAACACAACATGAAATTCCTCAGGTTGAGAAATCTGCTCACCCTACTGAAGAACATGCAAGCACAGCTGATGACAATCAGGCTGTCGATGATTCTGAAAGCACCAGGGCTACTGAAGAAATTCCAGCCACTGAAGAAATTGCCAGGGCAACCTCTAGTGTTGCGCCTGAAGAACAAGCTAGGCTAGTTGAAGCATCTGCTACTGCGCCTAAAGAAATTGAACATGTCAGGGCAACTGCATCAGTTGCGCCTGAAGAAATTGCACCAAGTTCCTCTGCTCCTCCTGCACCAATGACAAGCATCAACCTTCCTTCTGCATCAGAAGCGAAGAAAACCAAAGCTCCAGAGCAAGCAGCTGTGAAGAAAAGGAAAGCATCTACATCCTCAGAGTCATCAGCTCCGAAGAAAGTGAAGACTTTGACGAGCTCCTATGCAAATCCCATAGATGTTGTTCCAATATCAAGCATGCCATCAAAGGAAATTGTTCCCTTTGGAGAGGAATATGTGATTCCCAGTGAATCTGATGGAGAAAATCCTTCTGCTGCTACGTCAGAGCAGTTGGATGAAGAAATTGAAGTGGATGATATCCCTTCAACTCCTCTGGTATCATCGCCTATGCCTCAGTTTACAACTGAAGAGGTAGGCGTTGAGGAAATTGATGAAGAAGACGAGGACGTGGACATTGGGTCAACAACTCCAATTCTGAATGATGACTATTGGGAAAGCCATCACCCCAATTCTCCACTGACCACACCACTGAACCAACTTCCTCAGTCCCCAGTCCAAACTAAAGAGATTCATACGGGCTCTGAAGAACGTCAAGCTTCTCTTCATACTATTCCAGAAGAAGCTCCAGTCGCTGGTGCTGAAGAAATGGAGGCCAAGGCTGCTGTTGATGACATTGCTCCTGAAATTCCTCAGCATGTGGCTCAAGAGACTATGATTCAAGAGGCTGTGAAGACTTCCACTACAAATCTTCAGCCCAAGCCACAAAATCCTCACACCAAGAAGCTGAAGTTCAAGGCTGATGACTTCTTTGCTGAGCATATTTTCTTCACTGACTACAATCCTTATGAAGCTGCTCGACTTCGTCGCAAGCGCTTTTGGGCTGCTAGCCAGATGAACTACTATTCCTCAGTGTTGTTTGATAAGGACAAGATCTTTGACCATGAGCAAATTCCTCATGTGGACATGGAGTCTTTACAGTGCTTCACTCCAGTCCTAAGTGTTCTTCATGACGCTGAGTTGCTCAACTTCTGCACCGACATCTACGATTGGAATAAAAACTCATTCTTCAACTCTTCGCCACGCTGCACATCACTGGAAATGTTGAAGATGTCAATTCATGGGTGCTGGACTGGATGACAAAAAATACTCACTACAAAGCTCCGGCCTCTGAATTGCTTCACGCCGTCCCAGTCAGTCCTCCCATTGAAGGTGCAAGGCTCATCTATGCTGAA
Source organism: Triticum aestivum (assembly GCF_018294505.1). Taxonomy (NCBI): domain Eukaryota; kingdom Viridiplantae; phylum Streptophyta; class Magnoliopsida; order Poales; family Poaceae; genus Triticum; species Triticum aestivum. Next base: position 197,983,786 of record NC_057796.1, on the reverse strand, counting down.
CCTGAACTCTCAGATCATCTGATGCAAGTGCTGATGAAGCCTTTGAAGCCAGGCCAAGCTCCAAGGACCAAATTCCTTGTTAAGGAATTGCTCTATGTGCCAAGGACCGTGTACAGAATATTGACCAAAACCCTCAGTCCGATCAAGGGCCACAACTCTGATGAAGAAGAGGTTGTTGGCATCATGAAGAATCTGCTATTCAACATCATACATGGTATTCCTATCAACTACCATGATTCCTTCGTGAGGACTTTGGCCAATGTCGCTCTGTCACCGTTTGAATTGAAGCCTTACACTCCCTGGATCATGAGATTCATCAGATCAAGGTCTTCAATCAACTACAAGGCTGATTTTCAAAATCATCTCAGCTATTTGCCCCAAATTAAAGTCCTCAAAAGGACTATTTCCTCAGCTGATGAGAAGGGCAAGGCTGCTGTTATAGATGAAGGCACTCGTCCATTGGATGGACAGTTTCGCAAAGCTGCTTCTTATTCCACCAATGATGACTCTGCACACATGATTCTGCCGCAAATGCTTCAAAGAAATTTCCTAAAGCCACAGCTCTACGTGTGATGACTGATCGTGAGCTTCTCCTCAGTCCTCATGAGAAGGTCGATCGCAATCACAAGTGGGTCAAGCGTCAATTTGGTTCAATTCTTCAGAACATGACAATCACGCAAAACACTGTGAAGAAGAACCATTACTACTTGCATGTAGTTTTTTATCGCAGTTGGGCTGTATTGTCTCACCTCTATGGTGATGAAGATCTCAAGCAGATGGGCTTCGAGCAGGACTTTGACTGGTCTCAGCCACCTTCGAAGAAATTCAAGAAGGTCAAAGTTCCTCACTTGGTTGCCAGTTCATATTCTTCATCGCGCGAGGCGGATGAAGCTGAATATTTGAACGACACTGCGGTAGGCCCTACTCCAACAGACGACCCCAACAACACTGGCGCTCCTCCATCGACTTCGTGATGATATTCTTCAGGGGCGTTAGTCCTCATTTTTCGTCCCTTTTTGTCATTCGATGACAAAGGGGGAGAAATTTGAGTTAGTATTCAAGCGGGTCTATGGTGGTCTGATACTTCTGCTCTATTTTGTTATTTTACAACTCTCGTTCTTCTGAAGTATTTGTTGGATCGAGTTGTAAACTTAAGTCCTATGGTGGTCTGATACTTCTGCTCTGTTTTTCTGCATGTTATTTCCTCAGATATGTTAATGCACACATGTTGAATTTCATCAGACACCATATTTCATCATGCATTTCAAATTCTTCATATCATATGTTAAATGCATGGATGAATTACAAGATATAGGGGGAGATCTCCATGATTGTACTCTACAATGTGCATTGCTATTCAAAGCAAATTTCTCACATATGCACACCTTCATGGGGAGTTCTTCTATATCTTGCAATCAAATTCCACAATATCAGTATTTACACTTCATATGTTTATCCCCGTTGAAAACTTAACCTATATTGTCATCAATCACCAAAAAGGGGGGAGATTGTAAGTGCATTGATAACCCACAAGTATAGGGGATCGTAACAGTTTTCGAGGGTAGAGTATTCAACCCAAATTTATTGATTCGACACAAGGGGAGCCAAAGAATATTCTCAAGTATTAGCAATTGAGTTGTCAATTCAACCACACCTGGATAACTTAATATCTGCAGCAAAGTATTTAGTAGCAAAGTAGTATGGAAGTAACGGTAACAGTGGCGAAGGTAATAGTAGCAACGGAAAAGTAAATAAGCGAAAAACAATATGTGAAAAGCTCGTAGGCATTGGATCAGTGATGGAGAATTATGTCGTATGCGGTTCATCATGTAACAGTCATAACATAGGGTGACACAGAACTAGCTCCAATTCATCAATGTAATGTAGGCATGTATTCCGAATATAGTCATGCGTGCTTATGGAAAACAACTTGCATGACATCTTTTGTCCTACCCTCCCGTGGCAGCGGGGTCCTAGCGGAAACTAAGGGATATTAAGGCCTCCTTTTAATAGAGTACCGGACCAAAGCATTAACACATAGTGAATACATGAACTCCTCAAACTATGGTCATCACCGGGAGTGGTCCCAATTATTGTCACTTCGGGGTTGCCGGATCATAACACATAGTAGGTGACTATAGACTTGGAAGATAGGATCAAGAACTCACATATATTCATGAAAACATAATAGGTTCAGATCTGAAATCATGGCACTCGGGCCCTAGTGACAAGTATTAAGCATAGCAAAGTCATAGCAACATCAATCTCAGAACATAGTGGATACTAGGGATCAAACCCTAACAAAACTAACTCGATTACATGATAAATCTCATCCAACCCATCACCGTCAAGCAAGCCTATGATGGAATTACTCACGCACGGCGATGAGCATCACGAAATTGGTGATGGAGGATGGTTGAGATGACGACGGCGACGGATTCCCCTCTCCGAAGCCCCGAACGGACTCGAGATCCGCCCTCCCGAGAGAGTTTAGGGCTTGGCGGCGGCTCCGTATCGTAAAACGCGATGAATCCTTCTCTCTGATTTTTTTCTCCCCAAACACGAATATATAGAGTTGGAGTTGAGGTCGGTGGAGCTCCCGGGGGCCCACGAGGCAGGGGGGCGTGCCCTGAGGGGCAGGCGTGCCTCCCACCCTCGTGGACAGGGTGTGGGCCCCCCGGCCTTGATTCTTTCGCCGGTATTTTTTATTATTTCCAAAAATAATCTTCGTGAAGTTTCAGGTCATTCCGAGAACTTTTGTTTCTGCACAAAGATAACACCATGGCAATTCTGCTGAAAACAGTGTCAGTCCGGGTTAGTTCCATTCAAATCATGCAAGTTAGAGTCCAAAACAAGGGCGAAAGTGTTTGGAAAAGTAGATACGACGGAGACGCATCAACTCCCCCAAGCTTAAACCTTTGCTTGTCCTCAAGCAATTCAGTTGATAAACTGAAAGTGATAAAGAAAAACTTTTACAAACTCTGTTTGCTCTTGTTGTTGTAAATATGTAAAGCCAGCATTCAAGTTTTCAGCAAAGATTATGAACTAACCATATTCACAATAACACTTAGGTCTCATGTTTACTCATGTCAATGGCATAATCAACTAGCGAGCAATAATAATAAATCTCAAATGACAACACTTTCTCAAAACAATCATAATATGATATAACAAGATGGTATCTCGCTAGCCCTTTCTGAGACCGCAAAACATAAATGCAGAGCACCTTTAAAGATCAAGGACTGACTAAACATTGTAATTCATGGTAAAAGAGATCCAGTCATAGTCATACCCAATATAAATTAATAGTAACGGATGCAAATGACAGCGGTGCTCTCCAGCTGGTGCTTTTTAATAAGAGGGTGATGACTCAACATAAAAGTAAATAGATAGGCCCTTCGCAGAGGAAAGCAGGGATTTGTAGAGGTGCCAGAGCTCGATTTTAAAGCAAAGGTAAATAATATTTTGAGAGGCATACTTTCATTGTCAACATAACAACTGAGATGGCGATATCTTCCATGCTATACACATTATAGGCGGTTCCCAAAAAAAATGGTAAAGTTTATACTCCCCCTCCACCAAGAAGCATCAATCCATGGCTTGCTCGAAACAACGAGGGCCTCCAACTAACAAGAGTCCCGGGGGAGTTTTGTTTGCAATTATTTTGATTTGGCTTGCATAAAGCATGGGACTGGGCATCCCGGTGACCAGCCATTTTCTCGTGAGTGAGGAGCGGAGTCCACTCCTCTTGAGAATAACCCACCTAGCATGGAAGATACCGACAACCCTAGTTGATACATGAGCTATGCGAGCATGCAAAACAGAATTTCATTTGAAGGTTTAGAGTTTGGCACATACAAATTTACTTGGAACGGCAGGTAGATACCGCATATAGGAAGGTATAGTGGACTCATATGGAATAACTTTGGGGTTTAAGGGATTGGATGCACAAGCAGTATTCCCGCTTAGTACAAGTGAAGGCTAGCAAAAGACTGGGAAGCGACCAACTAGAGAGCGACAACAGTCATGAACATGCATTAAAATTAATAAACATTGAGTGCAAGCATGAGTAGGATATAATCCACCATGAACATAAATATCATGAAGGCTATGTTGATTTTGTTTCAACTACATGCGTGAACATGTGCCAAGTCAAGTCACTCGAATCATTCAAAGGAGGATACCACCCCACTATACCACATCACAACCATTTTAATAGCATGTTGGCACGCAAGGTAAACCATTATAAACTCCTAGCTAATTAAGCATGGCATAAGCAACTATAATCTCTAATTGTCATTGCAAACATGTTTATTCATAATAGGCTGAATCAGGAATGATGAACTAATCATATTTACAAAAACAAAAGAGGTCGAGTTCATACCAGCTTCTCTCATCTCAATCAGTCCATCATATATCGTCATAATTGCCTTTCACTTGCACGACCGAACGATGTGAATAATAATAATAGTGCACGTGCATTGGACTAAGCTGGAATCTGTGAGCATTAATAAACAGGAGAAGACAAGGCAATATGGGCTCTTGATTAAATCAACAATAATGCATATAAGAGCCACTTTAACAATTTCATTATGGTCTTCTCCTATCGACCCCCAAAGAAAAGAAAAGAAATAAAACTATTTACACGGGAAAGCTCCCAACAAGCAAAAGAAGAACAGGAAATATTTTTGGGTGTTCTTTTAATTATTACTACTATAGCAAGAAAATAAGCTAGCTAAAAGCTACTACTAATTTTTTTAGTTTTACTTAAGGTTTTTCAAACACATAGAAAGCATAAAAAGGAAAATAAACTAGCATGGATAATACAATGAAAGAGTATGAGCACCGACAACTAGCAATGAGTGTGTGAACATAAATGTAATGTCGGTGAGACATATGTACTCCCCCAAGCTTAGGCTTTTGGCCTAAGTTGGTCTAATGCCACAGCTGGCCTGGCAGATATCCGAAGTTGTAACTGGGGTCGTATTGAGATGAAGCCTCGGGTTGCCACTGGTTGGCAACCTCCTCCGGATCCCACTGGAAACAGACTGGCATGGGGGAACAAATTGTGGTTCCGGATCTGGCTCTGTAGCTGATGTGGGGTTCCGGTAGGCGTGAATGGCCTCCAACGGAACAAGATACTCGCCTGCAGATAAATCAAACAAGGAAGGAGCAGGCAAGGTAATAGTCTCAGAGTGATTTTTATCAAATAACAGTCTATAGTTAAGCTCCTTTTTCCTGTTCTTAACTATGAAACCATGTGCAACCATACTCTTGTAATCTAGAAAAATAGTAGGCAACAACTTTTCTTCTTTCTCATAATGCCTAATAGGTATGTTAAAGTATGCAGCGAGGCGCGAGGCGTAGATGCCTCCCAAGATGGGGCCCTTAGTACGGTTAAGATTTAACCGCTTTGCAACAATAGCGCCCATACTGAATGAGTCATCACGAAACAAGGCATGGCACAAAATAACAATATCAGGGGCACTTAGGTTGCCATAGTTTCCGCGACCAATTAAGCATCTACTAGCAAATAATGCAAAGTAACGTAAAATAGGAAAATGTATGCTAGTGATTCTTGCATCGGAAACTTTCCTAGTTTCCCCTATAGCAATTGTATCAATAAACCCCTCCACATCATCACAATGTGGTTCCTCTACGCTACACAAAATGGCCAATTTGCAAACCTCACAAAATTCAGAGAGGGGCATCTCCTTATACTCATCATATAAATAAAAATCACCGAAGGTGGTGACCTCCTAGCATGGAAATGAAAATTTTGCACAAAGATATTAGTGAGTAAGAGATACTGTTCACGTTCGTTGCGGAGGAAGTCGGTGAGGACTGCATTCTCAGCCAACTCATAAAAATCATCATAAATCCTGGCTGCTCTCAAGAAATCATCACAAGGCCACTCACACGGCCGGACCTTCGCGGTGCGAGGGAGATTATATATGGGCCTCTCTTCTTCTTCACTTTGCTTATCCTTCGAGCTTCGGCTCGAAGAACCCCTCAAAAATCTCTTCATCATTTTCTGAAAATTTCTGAATTTTTTAGTAACTTCAAATAAAAGTGAACCAAACTCAACAAAATTGATAGCAACTACTCCTACAAGTGCCTAGAGACTATATCATGCATTAGAACTACTTGGGACCATATAAATTTGACATGCAAGCTCAAGAACAGGGTCACCTAGGCAGCAAAAATTTGTAATGAATAAAGCACTAGAACAAAAACTAATTGGACCATTGGAGGAGTCACATACCGAAGAACAGTCCCCCAAAGCAGTTTTGTGAGTGGAGCTTTGAGCAAGGAGATCGAAAATCGCAGCAAAATGAGCTAGAACTCGTGCTTGAGCTGGATGGTGATTTTTTTTGGGAGGAAGAAGGAGTGCGTGGGTGCAGGAATAAGTGGAGGGGAGCCACCATGGGCCCACGAGGCAGGGGGCGCGCCCGAGGGGTGGGCGCGCCCTGGACCCTCGTGGCCAGGTGCTTGCTCCCCCTGCTGTGTTCTCAGTGCTAGATATTCTCAAATATTCCAGAAAAAATCATATTTCAATTTCGGGGCATTTGGAGAACTTTTATTTTCGGGGTATTTTTTATTGCACGGATAATTCAGAAAACTGATAGGAAATATTATTTTTACTTTATTTCAACTAAATAACAGAAAGTAAAAGGAGGGTACAGAAGGTTGTGCTTTCTAACTTCATCCATCTCATGCTCATCAAAAGGAATCCACTAACAAGGTTGATCAAGTCTTGTTAACAAACTCATTCCGAATCGCATGAAACCGGAGAATTTTCGAATAGCACTAGGTTACCTCAACGGGATATGCACGTCCCCAATAATAAGAATATCATATCTCTTTTTGACAGTAGGAAGAGGAAATTCAAAACCTCCAATAATAATCGATGGAATTTTTCCAATAGAGTTTATACTATGAACTTGAGGTTGTTTCCTTGGAAAGTGTACCGTATGCTCATTACCATTAACATGAAAAGTGACATTGCCTTTGTTGCAATCAATAACAGCCCTGCAGTGTTCAAAAAGGGTCTTCCAAGAATAATAGACATACTATCGTCCTCGGGAATATCAAGAATAAGAAAGTCCGTTAAAATAGTAACGTTTGCACAACAGGCACATCCTCACAAATACCGACAGGTATAGCAGTTGATTATCAGCCATTTGCAAAGATATTTCAGTAGGTGTCAACTTATTCAAATCAAGTCTACGATATAAAGAGAGAGGCATAACACTAACACCGGCTCCAAGATCACACAAAGCGGTTTTAACATAGTTTCTTTTAATGGAGCATGGTATAGTTGGTACTCTTGGATCTCCTAGTTTCTTAGGTATTCCACCCTTAAAAGTATAATTAGCAAGCATGGTGGAAATTTCGGCTTCCGGTATCTTTCTTTTATTTATAACAATATCCTTCATATACTTAGCAGAAGGATTCATTTTGAGCATATCAGTCAAACGCGTACGCAAAAAGATAGGTCTAATCATTTCAGCAAAGCGCTCAAAATCCTCATCATCCTTTTTCTTGGATGGTTTGGGAGGAAAAGGCATGGGTTTCTGAACCCATGGTTCTCTTTCTTTACCGTGCCTCCTAGCAACAAAGTCTCTCTTATCATAACGTTGATTCTTTGATTGTGGGTTATCAAGATCAATAGTAGGTTCAATTTCTACATCATTGTTATTGCTAGGTTGAGCATAAACATGAACATCATCATTAACATTATCACTAGGTTCATGTTCATTACCAGATTGGGTTTCAGCATCAGAAATAGAAATATCATTGGGATTCTCAGGTGTGTCTACAATAGGTTCACTAGAAGCATGCAAAGTCCTATCATTTTTCTTTTTCTTCTTCTTAGAAGGACTAGGTGTATCAACATTATTTCTCTGAGAATCCTGCTCAATTCTCTTAGGGTGGCCCTCAGGATACAAAGGTTCCTGAGTCACCTTACCCCCTCTAGTTGCAACTCTAACAACAAAGTCATTATTCTTACTATTCAATTCATTGAGCAAATCATTCTGAGCCTTAAGTACTTGTTTTACTTGAGTGGTAACCATAGAAGCATGTTTACTAATGAGTTTAAGTTCACCTTTAACTCTAGACATATAATCACTCAAGTGTTCAATCATATAAGCATTGCGTTTTAATTCTCTGCCAAAATAAGCATTGAAGTTTTCTTGTTTGACAATAAAATTATCAAACTCATCTAAGCATTGGCTAGCAGACTTATAATGAGGAATATCACCTTCATCAAATCTATAGAGAGAATTTACCTTTACTACATGTGTCGGGTTATCAAGACCATGTGTTTCTTCAATAGGTTATGGATTAAAACCATGTATTTCTTCAACAGGCGGTAAATTAAGACCATGTATTTCTTCAACAGGAGGTAAATTCTGAACATCTTCAGCTTTTATACCTTTTTCCTTCATAGATTTCTTTGCCACTTGCATATCTTCAGGACTGAGAAATAGAACACCCCTTTTCTTCCGAGTTGGCTTAGGAGTTGGTTCAAGAAGTGTCCAATTATTTTCATTGTTCAACATATTATTCAATAGAATTTCAGCTTGATCAGCAGTTCTTTACCTGAAAACACAACCAGCACAACTATCCAGGTGGTCTCTGGAAGCATCGGTTAGTCCATTATAAAAGATATCAAGTATTTCATTTTTCTTGAGAGGATGATCAGGCAAAGCATTAAGTAATTGGAGAAGCCTCCCCCAAGCTTGTGGGAGACTCTCTTCTTCAATTTGCACAAAATTATATATTTCCCTTAAAGCAGCTTGTTTCTTATGAGCGGGGAAATATTTAGCAGAGAAGTAATAAAGCATATCCTAGGGACTACGCACACAACCAGGATCAAGAGAATTAAACCATATTTTAGCATCACCCTTTAATGAGAACGGAAATATTTTAAGGATATAATAGTAGCGAGTCTTCTCATCATTAGTGAACAGGGTAGCTATATCATTTAATTTAGTAAGATGTGCCACAACAGTTTCAGATTCAAAGCCATGAAAAGGATCAGATTCAACCAAAGTAATTATATCAGGGTCGACAGAGAATTCATAATCTTTATCAGTAACAAAGATAGGTGAAGTAGCATAAGCAGGATCATACTTCATTCTAGCATTCAGAGATTTTTGTTTTAGCTTAGCTAATAATTTCTTAAGATCACTTCTATCATTGCAAGCAAGAAAGTCTCTAGCAGTTTCTTCGTCCATAACATAACCCTACGGCACAACAGGCAATTCATATCTAGGGGGAGAATCTTCATCATCACTTTCATCAATATTATCACTTTCAATAATTTCATTCTCTCTAGCCCTAGCAAGTTGTTCATCAAAAAATTCACCAAGTGGCACAGTAGTATCAAGCATAGAAGTAGTTTCATCATAAGTATCATGCATAGCACAAGTGGCATCATCGATAACATGCGACATATCAGAATTAATAGCAGAAGCAGGTTTAGGTGTCGCAAGCTTACTCAAAACAGAAGGTGAATCAAGTGCAGAGCTAGATGGCAGTTCCTTACCTCCCCTCGTAGTTGAGGGATAAATTTTGGTTTTCTCGTCTTTCAAGTTCTTCATAGTGACCAGCAGATATAAATCCCAAGTGACTCAAAGAATAGAGCTATGCTCCCCGGCAACGGCGCCAGAAAATAGTCTTGATAACCCACAAGTATAGGGGATCGCAACAGTTTTCGAGGGTAGAGTATTCAACCCAAATTTATTGATTCGACACAAGGGGAGCCAAAGAATATTCTCAAGTATTAGCAATTGAGTTGTCAATTCAACCACACCTGGATAACTTAATATCTGCAGCAAAGTATTAGTAGCAAAGTAGTATGGAAGTAACGGTAACAGTAGCAACGGAAAAGTAAATAAGCGGAAAACAATATGTGAAAAGCTCGTAGGCATTGGATCAGTGATGGAGAATTATGTCGGATGCGGTTCATCATGTAACAGTCATAACATAGGGTGACACAGAACTAGCTCCAATTCATCAATGTAATGTAGGCATGTATTCCGAATATAGTCATACGTGCTTATGGAAAAGAACTTGCATGACATCTTTTGTCCTACCCTCCCGTGGCAGCGGGGTCCTAGCGATAACTAAGGGATATTAAGGCCTCCTTTTAATAGAGTACCGGACTAAAGCATTAACACATAGTGAATACATGAACTCCTCAAACTATGGTCATCACCGGGAGTGGTCCCGATTATTGTCACTTCGGGGTTGCCGGATCATAACACATAGTAGGTGACTATAGACTTGCAAGATAGGATCAAGAACTCACATATATTCATGAAAACATAATAGGTTCAGATCTGAAATCATGGCACTCGAGCCCTAGTGACAAGCGTTAATCATAGCAAAGTCATAGCAACATCAATCTCAGAACATAGTGGATACTAGGGATCAAACCCTAACAAAACTAACTCGATTACATGATAAATCTCATCCAACCCATCACTGTCCAGCAAGCCTAGGATGGAATTACTCACGCACGGCGGTGAGCATCATGAAATTGGTGATGGAGGATGGTTGATGATGACAACGGCGACGGATTCCCCTCTTCGGAGCCCCGAACGGACTCCAGATCAGCCCTCCCGAGAGAGTTTACGGCTTGGCGGCGGCTCCGTATCGTAAAACGCGATGAATCCTTCTCTCTGTTTTTTTCTCCCCGAACACGAATATATAGAGTTGGAGTTGAGGTTGGTGGAGCTCTAGGGGGCCCACGAGGCAGGGGGCCGCGCCCTGGGGGGCAGGTGCGCCTCCCACCCTCGTGGACAGGGTGTAGGCCCCTTGGCCTTGATTCTTTCGCCAGTATTTTTTATTATTTCCAAAAATAATCTCCGTGAAGTTTCAGGTCATTCTGAGAACTTTTGTTTCTGCACAAAGATACCACCATGGCAATTCTGCTAAAAACAACGTCAGTCCAGGTTAGTTCCATTCAAATCATGCAAGTTAGAATCCAAAACAAGGGCAAAAGTGTTTGGAAAAGTAGATACGACGGAGACGTATCATGCATCTAGGGAAAAAGTGATTGTTTTCATTTCATCATGATGACTGTGCTACTGCTTTGTTATGCTTGCATCTGAGTACTTATTCTGCTGCTAGTTGTTCGTTGCTTAGGAATTTCCTCACCTTGAAATTCCTCAGTGACGAATTTGCAAAAATCGCCTATTCACCCCCCCTCTAGTCGATATAATGCACTTTCAACCCTGCATACAACAAGTACAAACATATATGTATTTGACAAAGAGTTGTGAAACACCTATCTTTATTTTACTACGCACAGGGTCTACGCATGGTTTTGTACAAAGGGTTACATGTCGTGCCGACAAACTTGTACAAAAGGGGATGCCGGGAGGCTCGGTACCCGCGCCTTACGAGTAGAACTTGCAAAGATGCTCAATATTCCATGAGTTGCGCACAGGAGTGCCATCTTCGGTCTCCAGACGGACTGCGCCGGGTCTGGTGACTTGTGCTACCCGGTAAGGGCCTTCCCACTTTGGCATCAACTTGTTTGATCCCTTCACGGATTGGATCCGATGAAGAACAAGGTCACCTTACTCAAGGCTCTGGGCATGTAGTTTGCGGCTATGGTAGCGACTCAAAGCTTGTTGGTGGCGTGCAACACGTACAACATCCCAGAGATGATCTTCTGTCGGTGTTCTGGGAATGGGGGTCCCCAGACTTGCCTGCCTATGGTCCACGGCGTGGCTCTGCGAGCGGGCCTGTATGGCCCATCTTCACCAACAAGCTTTCAAGACCCTCGTGAGGGGCCAAGCCTCACGAGGCGGACGACACAAGACCTCCTCGGGAGCGGCCTCACCAGGCTGGCTCGCGAGGGGCGGAGAGATCAAGGCAAGACAAAACCTCGCGAGGTTCCAGTGATGTAAGCCATGACGATCGAGACCAGGCGGGCGCCAGCGCGTATAGTGTCCTTGTTTCCTCTTTGGTGCTAAGGAGGCAAGCGCAGGCGAGGAGTACCGAGGCGTCAAGCAAAGGTTTCCTTATCGGTGCAACAAGACCAAGACCAACAGGACGGCAGGATGGAGGTCACCGTGGAGCCCAAGACGGCGTCACCACCAGAGCCTTTGGCAGGCGAAGACTACTTTTGTCAGGATAAGCTGTACTAGCTGTCCCCTTTCAAATTGGCCATTGTGGGATCCCTTCCCGCTCAATATTTGGGAAGAGGACCGGGGCCTCTATAAATAGGACTAGCCACCACTGTAGGAGGCAACTGACTCGATCGATCGGATCCTCACCCTCACAAGTTCACCAAGCACAAGAACACCTCTCCTCAGGAGGCTGTTCTTCCCCTTGTACTGTTCATCCTCAGCCCAAGAGGCAATCCACCACCACACACTGGAGTAGGGTATTACACCACAACGGTGGCCCGAACCAGTATAAAGCTTGTGTCCCTTGTGTTGCGAGTTCATCGAGCTAGCCTAGAGATCGCGAAGCGTGAGAGGGCGTGATCTGTGAGGGGGAGATCTTTGCGCGCACCCCAGAGTTTGAACCTTAAGGGTTTTGCCGGAACCCGAGATCCGACATTTGGTGCGCTAGGTAGGGGTGCGCCGGTGTTTTCCTTCCGTCGATCCGCATCCCATCGCTTCGTCGCATCGATGGCGGACGCTCGCCGAGCTCGCGCTGAGCGCCGGGCTGCCCTCGCCACCCGCGTCGCCCAGACGGCTCCCGTAGGCGAGCCACCTCGTCGTTCTCCGTCGCCTGCCGCCAACGCCGACACCGGCCCGGCGGGGAACGAGCAGCAAGCCTCCTCGCTGCACCCCTCGGTGCGGTGGGACGGCCGCACCGCCACTCCATCGCTGACCCTGGCCGGCTCGTCGTCTCACGCCTGTCGCGCTCCCACGGACGCGCAGGCCGCGCTGTGCATGGCGTGCGAACTCCTGCGCTACCGCCCCATCGATGACCTCTACAAGGACTGGCTGGACCACATCGCCGAGCTTGTCAGCGTCGCAGGGGGCTCCCCCCGCACCGTCCCTCTCACTGCCTCGTCCACCGCCAGCTACGAGCAACGTAGCTCACGGAGCACCTCCACCACCTCTGCACCAAGACGGCGCCCTGGCGCCAAAGCGCGCGGCTCCGCGGCGCGACCCGCTGCGTCTGGCGCCCGTGCGCAAAGAAGGAAGCTACCAAGAAGTCCCTCGCCCGCAAGAGAACGCTCCACCACTCCCCGCACCGCCGCGTCAGGATCGCTTGCTGCGGCAGGGCCCCGTGCCAAGCTCCACCTCCAAGATGGGCCCTGGTGACCACGACCGGTTGCCGCGCCTTCACCCCCGAGCTGCGTAGCATCACCTGGCCGGGCAAGTTCAAGCCAGACTTGCCTCTGTGCTATGACGGCACCCCCGACCCCGCGGAGTTCCTGCAGCTCTACGAGCTGAGCACCGAGGCGGCCAATGGCGACGAGAAATTCATGGCGAACTGGTTCCCCATGGCGCTCAAAGACGGCGCTCGTTCGTGGCTCCTGAACCTGCCTCCAGGCTCGATCTCCTCCTGGGACGAGATGCGCGACCGCTTCGTCGCCAACTTCCAGGGCACTCACGACCGCCCCCCAGTCGCGGGTGATCTACGCCGCGTCAAGCAACAACCAGGAGAGACCCTCCAGAAGTACATCCAGCGCTTCAACAATGTTCGTCTCAAGATCCCCAAGGTGACGGACGAGGCCATCATCTCGGCGTTCTACGATGGTGTCCGCGACATCAAAATGAAGGAGGAGCTCGCCATCCACGAGGAGCTGTGCACATCCCTGGAGTTGTTCAACCTGGCGACCAAGTGCGCAAGGGCTGAGGAAGGGCGCCTTTCCCTTCTCGAGCTCCCAGCTGTCGACCTAGAGGAGAAGAAAGCCAAGGCCAAGGAAGTGAAGCACAAGGGAGCAGCCGTGCTCGCGGCAGAGCCAGACTCGAAGCGCGGCAGGGACCAGTCCGAGTCATCCAAGAGCAGCCGACCATTCCGCGCCTTCCACAACGTGCACAGCCACAACACCAACGATTGTCACGAGCTCAGGGCCATTCGCGATGGACACTTCGGTCGACGCCCCGAGCGCAACAACCGGGGCTACGGCCGAGGAGGAGGACGTGGTGGAGGACGTTGGGATGACCGTGGCCCACGCCAGGAGTGGCGCGACCGGCCACGTGAGGACCGCTGGCAGGATCAGCCTCGCGAGGGCGCCTGGAGGGATCAGCCTCGCGAGGACCGTCCTCAGGGCAATGCTGGGCTTCCTCCGCTGCCGCCAACACCAAGAAGGAATGACGACCACCATCAAGATGAGGGGGCTAGGGGCTTCCAGGAGCCGCGTGCTATCGCCTGCATCTTGGGCGGGGCTCAATCCCCAGCCTCACAGCGGATCTTCAAGCAGTTTGCCCGCGAGGTGAACGTAGTCCTCCCCAAGCTCGAGGCCACATGCCCGCTCAGGTGGTCCAAGTGCGCCATCACTTTCAGTTCAACAAATCAGCTTAAGTGTGCAGCCACTGCTGGCGTTCTCCCGATGCTTTGTTCGCCCATCATCAGCAACGTACAAGTCACCAAGACCCTCATCGACGGCGGCGCAGGACTCAATGTCTTGTCCGTCGACATGTTCGACAACCTTCAAGTGCCCTACGATCAGCTTTAGCCTACCAAGCCTTTCTCAGGAGTGACCGACGGTTCCACCACACCGATAGGGCAGGTTCGCCTCCCTGTCACCTTTGGAGAACGCAACAACTACCGCACCGATCTCATCGACTTTGACGTCGCACACATCCGTCTGCCGTACAATGCCATCCTCGGGTATCCAGCCCTGGCCAAGTTCATGGCAGTGACGCACCACGGTTACAACGTCCTCAAGATGCCAGGGAGTGGCGGGATCATCACAGTCCCCTGCGAAGAAAGAGATGCGGAGTGCTCCCTCGAGCGCGCCTTCCAAGCAGCGTCAATTGAAGACCCCGACAACAGTGCAGCTTGACACCCTCCTGAGGTTGTCCCCAAGAAGAAGAAGCTACTACGTGCAGGACCTCAGGAGGGTGGCGCCGCGAAAGGTACCTCGTCAGGATCAGCGCCCGCACCTGGGGCGCCTCCCTCCCTTGCATAGGAAGGCGTGCCCGGCGCCCTGCTTGGGCAGGGCTCGGGGGCTCTCTTCTGGAGGGCCTCAGACCTTGCCGATGTCACGAGGGAGGCGCTCGGGCACCACTTGGAGGCGTGCTTCGTGGCACGTCTCCCTCAGGAGGACACAGGGAAAGGGGCGCCCAACGCTCAGGAGTTCATCGCCAAGACCACTCAGGAACTGCAGGACACGAGAACCATGCGTAGCGACCGTCGCTCACGGGCGCAGCTCCCCATCTGGGCGAGGATGCCAGGCTGCGCGTCTGCGTTGACATCCCAGGGCTCAACCGGGCCGCGTCTCAGGAGCTTTTCTAGCCTTCGCGCGTGGGGCGCTGCGAGGGCCCACCGCACAACTACGTTCACATGCCTTTTGGCCTGCCGAGCATGGCATTCGCCTATCAGCACAACCTGCGGCGTGTCCGGGCATCTCAGGAGGTCAGGCACCACGCCGTCCTGATGAATATGGAGACGGTACTCAAGGAACCGCCTGGACCCCCAGAGCCTCCCGAGGCTCAGGGCCCCGGTGGCTCGTGAGGAGCAACCCCTTCGCCGCGTATCTTCAGCTGCCCCAACATCCCTTCATCAACAGAACCAGGTGACATTTTCCAAGTTTATTTAGCTGGGAGCGCCCTCAGGGCCGCA
Source organism: Triticum aestivum (assembly GCF_018294505.1). Taxonomy (NCBI): domain Eukaryota; kingdom Viridiplantae; phylum Streptophyta; class Magnoliopsida; order Poales; family Poaceae; genus Triticum; species Triticum aestivum. The sequence continues at coordinate 197,968,012 of NC_057796.1, read as the reverse complement.
TCATTCCCAAGCCACGTGGGTCCGTCCCTGCGACATGTATCCCTTTCCTATGTCTTTAGCTTACCTTGTTGGGGGCACCCCTCGGGCTGCATCATCCCCAAGCCACTCGGGCCTGACCCAGTGGCATGTATTTCCCCTGCGTTTACTTAAGCTGGTTTGCTTTCCATGCTTAATCTATCTATGACTATCACCTGCTCGATTGTCGCCCACTGCGGGAGCCGCGCGCCAGTCGTCTTTCTTCAGGACCCTTCGCGTGAGAAAGGTTAGGCACGGCGTCTGTGCTCGGGCCCGTCCCTACAGCGTCGATAAATCCAACGGCTGAGCTCTGTCTCGTGGGCTGGTCCTGTTCACGTCACCTCCTGGGGCCGTTGGTGCTTGGCCTTCTCACGCGATAACCCCAGGAGATTCGTTCGGCGCCGGTTGTCTGACCACCTCGCGGGACCCACGCAGCGAACAAGAACCAAGACCAGGCGCAACCCGCCTTGAGGTAGGGCCTCATGAGTCCCGCGCTGGCTCATGAGTGCCCGGACACACCTCGTCTAGCCCTACCATGCAAGCCACGTGCCAGGGCGGGGCTGTACACGCCCCGGGGGCTCTCCGCAGTAGGGAGTCCCCTCCCACGTACTAGTGGAAGCACCATGCTCCGCGCTGGCCGTCGACACTGCCGAGGAGCGGCTATGCCCATGCAAGTGCGGAAGCACTATGCTCCGCGCTGGTGATAAACAACTGAGGGCGGCCCCACGGCTGCATCAACCTCAGGGAGCCCCTGAGCTCAATGTCCGGCCTCATCGCAACACCTCCCCTCAGGAGAGTCGCGCGCGGGGGCTGGGCACGGGGGCTGCGCTCGGGTCACGCCCAAGCGTACGCCACCCAACCAGGTCCCCCAGACCTGGTCGTCGCGCGCCCCTCCTGAGTCGAGCCTCGGCGAGGGCAAAGGTATGAAGGTTGTTTGCACGTCAAGGGGGACTCCTGAGCATCGCGACTCAGGAGCCTAACTGGTCATGTAGCCCCTCACTCCTTGGGTCCGTCCTGGTCTCCGGTCGGCCCAACGGCGGTTGAGGTATGCGCGGGGCTGGGCTCTGCCGACCTAGAACACTAAACCTATCCTCGCGTCTCCTTCCTATAAGTTGTTCGCGCGTCAAGGGGGACTCCTGAGCATCGCGACTCAGGAGCCTAACTGGTCACGTAGCCCCTAACTCCTTGGTTCCTTCCTGGTCTCCGGTCGGCCCAACGGCGGTTGAGGTATGCGCGGGGCCGGGCTCTGCCGACGTAGAACGTAAAGCAAATAGGAAGAAAATCGCAAAATCTCAAAGCAAATATTACAAGACATATTGTTCTCCCAAATATCAAGCGTAAGTCTAAATGCCTCCACGAGGCATGATGCGTGTTGCAGGAGTAAAACAGGAAAGCTGCCGCGAGCAGGTCACCCTTGGACATCGTCGTCGGCCACAAGAGGTGCTCCTTAATTGGCGGCGTCGCCTTCACCTGTACCGCCAGTCGGAGCCGCAGGGTTGGTAGCACCGCCGGTCGAAGGCGCGAGAGCGAAGCCGCGGAACTTCTTCAGTAGGGCCTCCACCTGGCCCTTCACGGCTGCGGCAGCGGCCGCACAATGCTCCTCGTCCATGGGCTCTAGCAGCTCGTCCAGGCGGGCAGCTGGATCACGAAGATGGAGGTGACTGAAGACACACGTCAGTGCAGCTGAGGAAAGAACGCGGGCTTCTGCCTCAGCCATGGGACCAATGCCGTTCACAACCTCCTCAAGCGTGGCAACCAAGTAGGGAAGCAGCTGGGCGGGGCCATCCTCATCGGTGGTCAGCGGCCTCTCCAAGCCCTTCTCATAGAGTGACTTCAGAGCCTCGCGAGACCTCTTCTCGAGAAGCGTGAAGGCCGTGCGGTCCTCAGCCAGAACCTTCGCCTTCGCGTCAAGTTCGGCTTGCCCCACCTTCAGCTTCCGTTCCAGCTCCTCCAGTCGGCCACGCTCGATGGCCTGCGCCTTTGCCGACTGCTCCAGCTCGGCGTCGCGACCCTTGACGGCGTCCTCCCGTGCCTTCATCTTCTCCTCCCCGCCTGACGGCCACGAGCTTCCTCTGCACGTTCGCTGCACAGGGCCTTCAACTCGGCCTCCAGTGCCTGGCAGCGACTCTTGGCGGTCTCGACGTCCTTCAGCGCCGCCTCGCGAGTGGCCGCTGCCTGGGCGGCGGCCTGCCTCTCCTTCTCAGAGGTCGCCACGGCCTGGCTCAGCACCGCTTGAACAGACACGTCAGAGCGGAGCCAGCCAGAAACTAGCTCCAGACGCCCGGCCACCAGGAGGGGGTTCGGCGCCTTGAAGATCTTCTCGCAGCCGGGTCATCTCCAGAAGGGCGTGCTCCAAGACATCGGGGGAGGCGGAAGGACTTGGGATCAGTAGTGCAGCAGGAGGTGGAGAAGGTATTGTCACCACTGCCTGGAGGACTGGGGGCTCTTGAGCCCTGGAGGTTTCAGCAGCCGAGCCGGGCGCCGGTGCCTCCGGAGCCTGCGAGGTCACGGGGGCTAACTCCTCCCGAGGGTTCTCCCCCATACCTCGTGAGGACGACCGGGCCGGAGAGACATGAGAACCTATGCTGCCCTTCTCCACGGAGGGAGGCTCCAACGGAGCAGGTGGGTTGGTCTCGGGCGGCACCATCGCCCCCTCCTTCCTCTTCTTCGTCACAGGCGTCGGCCTAATCGCATAGCGGAGAAGCATCAGGAATCAGCTGCATAATCAAGAACAAGGCCAAGCACGAGCACTTACTGGTCCACCGCAGCGTAGTCCACCCTCCGCTTGGTGAGCTTGAAGCCCGAGAGCCTCGAGGCTTGAAGCACGGGCGTGCAGGCTCCAGCAGCAGAAGCTGGGGCAGCGGAGGGGCCAGAAGCGGCACGAGGCGGCGCCAGAACAGAAGTAGCATCCCGGGAGATCAGCACTGATCGGCCCCTCGTCGGGATTGCCGGTGCCTCTCCCTTCTCCTGGCGGGCGCCGGACTCGTCGTTGTCAGGAAGGGTGCGGAGGATGTCAGCTTTGCACAAGGGGGAGGTCTCCCCTGTCCCTTCAGGGGTCACCTCCGAGTCTTCCTCCTCCTCCTCCCCGCGGGACTCATCAGAAGACAGTTCCACCGGCTTCGGCGCCGCAGGGGCCCCAGTAGGCGCCGGCGCCACCAGCCCATCGCCCGTCAAAAGTCGGCCTGGAAGCCACGACCTACGCCCCGTCCTCACGGTGAAACAAGGGGGTGAAGATGCTCGGCGGGTACTCCTGGTCGTCCCCAACCAAGAGGCGAAGAACCACGGCCAGCTCTTCGTCGGACAAGGCTTTTGGGCTCAAGCGAACCTTGTCCTCTTCATCCCCAAGCTCCCACAAGGGGCGCGTACGGGCCTGAAGCGGGGCTACGCACAGCATCAGGAATTCCCTCAGAAGCATGGCCCCTGTCACCTTCGCCGCCTTCGCGTTGCCCGGCTTCAGGTCGGTCTTCATCTGCTCCAGCACCAACGTCGCCCGCTCATCGGTGAGCTTCGTGCAAGACCACCCCTTGTCAGACTGGGGCATCTCCGTTGGCACCGTCAAGCGTGGGTGGACACATTTAGCGTCCATCATGGCCCACTTGCTCCGGAAGCCGTCGGCTTTCTTCCCCGTCTTCGAGATCGAGTTGGCCTTGCCGGCCGCAATGAAGTTGGCACACCCGGAGGTGTGGCCCTCGTTGATGTGGAGGAAGAAGAAGTGGCGCAGAAGAGCCACGGACGACATCACGCCGAGGTACGCCTCGTCGTAGTAGGCGAAGATCGACAAGAGGAGGATGGAGTTGGGATGAAGATGCAGCGCCTGCAGCCCATAGTGGCCGAGGACCTCATAGAAGAAGTCAGAGAAGGGGGAACCAGCCCTGCAACGACGCTGCTCGTGAAGAAGGGGAAGAAGGTGCTCCCCTCGGGCTCCGGCACGTCGGAGGTAACCCGGAGCTCCGTCTTCCCCCTCTCGTTACTTCCCCCGCCGTCAGCAAGCGCGTGGCGGCGAGGTTCTTCTCCGAGACATTGGGCGCACCGAGAGCTGGCTCGTACCAAGCCGGCGACGAGGTAGACTTGGCCTTGCGAGGCGCCATTGGTCGCCGATGCGGTAGAAGATGGAAGCAGATCTGGAGATTTCAGAAGTAGGGCACAAGAAAGAGGATCTAAGCGAGGCGAAAGGAAGCAGTGAAGGCAACCGCTATCTACGCCAGCCTTTTGACAGTCTGGCAGTTGCCGAGGCAGCGTGGGGAAGCGGAGACGCCCACGTCCAATCAACCACCACACGTCGACCAAGGCCACAGGCTATTGGGGCCCACGGCGCTCCGCACTTGCCCTTTGGCTTCGCCTTGAAGCCAAGCCCGAGCGTGTCTTGGGCCCGGGGGCTACTGTCGGCGTTCTGGGAATGGGGGTCCCCAGACTTGCCTGTCTGCGGCCCACGGCGTGGCTCTGCGAGCGGGCCTGTACGGCCCATCTTCACCAACAAGCTTTCAAGACCCTCGCGAGGGGCCAAGCCTCGCGAGGCGGACGACACAAGACCTCCTCGGGAGCGGCCTCACCAGGCTGGCTCGCGAGGGGCAGAGAGATCAAGGCAAGACAAAACCTCGCGAGGTTCCAGTGACGTAAGCCATGACGATCGAGACCAGGCGGGCGCTAGGCGGGCGCCAGCGTGTACAGTGTCCTTGTTTCCTCTTTGGTGCTAAGGAGGCAAGGCAGGCAAGGAGTACAGAGGCGTCAAGCAAAGGTTTCCTTATTGGTGCAACAAGACCAAGACCAGCAGGACGGCAGGATGGAGGTCACCATGGAGCCCAAGACGGAGTCACCACCAGAGCCTTTGGCAGGCGAAGACTACTTTTGTCAGGATAAGTTGTACTAGCTGTCCCCTTTCAAATTGGCCGTTGTGGGATCCCTTCCCGCTCAATATTTGGGAAGAGGACCGGGGCCTCTATAAATAGGACTAGCCACCACCGTAGGAGGCAACTAACTCGATCGATCGGATCCTCACCCTCACAAGTTCACCAAGCACAAGAACACCTCTCCTCAGGAGGCTGTTCTTCCCCTTGCACTGTTCATCCTCAGCCCAAGAGGCAATCCACCACCACACACTGGAGTAGGGTATTACACCACAACAGTGGCCTGAACCAGTATAAATCTTGTGTCCCTTGTGTTGCGAGTTCGTCGAGCTAGCCTAGAGATCGCGAAGCGTGAGAGGGTGTGATCTGCGAGGGGGAGATCTTTTCGCGCACACCAGAGTTCGAACCTTAAGGGTTTTGCCGGAACCCGAGATCCGACATCTTCCTCGAGGAGCACGACATCATCTTGCCGCATTTTCTCTCAGCTTCGTCAAAAGCTTGCACTCGAGGTGACTCGTATGTGAGTTCCATGGGGAGCACCGCTTCTGCACAATAGACCAGGGACATGGGTATCTCACTGGTGGCTCGATTTGGTGTCATCCTGGGTGACCAAAGAACTACCGGAAGCTCATCAATCCAGCGCCTTCCACACTTGTGCAGCCTATCAAATGTTCTTGTCTTGAGTCCTCGCAACACTTCTGCGTTTGCCCTCTCGACCTGGTCGTTGCTTCTCAGGTGAGCAACTGATGCAAATCAGATTTTGCTACCAATGTCCTCACATCATTGCAAGAAGGCGTGACTCGTGAACTATGTGACGTTGTCGGCGATTACCCGGCTGGGCACACCAAAACGGCAAACTAATCCGTTGAAGAACTTGGCGGCTGACTGTGTTGTTACCTTTCTCACTGGCTCTACCCCGGGCCACTTTGTGCACTTGTCGATTGCCATGTACAAGAACTCAAAGCCCCCGATGGCATGGGGGAAGGGCTGAGGCTGTCAAGCCCCCAGACCGAGAAGGGACGGGAGAGAGGAATTGTCTGAAGAGCTTGAGTTGGCTGATGAATGTTCTTGGCGTGGAACTGGCATGCTTCGCACCTTGTCACCACAACCACTGCATCTTGAAGGGCCGTCAACCAATAGAAACCTTGATGGAAAACCTTGCCGACAAGCGAGCGAGACCCGATATGGGAGCCACACACCCCTTCATCTATCTCTACCACCAACTTTTGTCCATCTTCCTAGCAGATGCACTTCAATTTCACCCCATTTCGTCTCTTTCTGTATAGAATGCTATTAGCAAACTGATACATACTTGACTTGCGGGCACATTTCTCAGCTTCTTCTTGCGAAGTTGACCTGTCTGAAGGTAATGGACTATCTTTTGTGCCCATGCCAGAGCCTGTGGCTCGATGACAAGGACTAAAGGCATCTCTTCCACTGCGGGAGCGCTCGTCTCAATGGCAAGGGCCTCAGGCCCTGCCGGAGCCTGCTGCTCACCGGGAAGCATCAAGTTATCTCTAGCAACTTCCTTTCCGGTGACTATAGGAAGCTCTGTCGGAAATTACTCGCTAGAATTCAACTTTCTTATCTTTCTTGGCCTCATCGATGGTGTAGCTGAGGATTGATTCAAAAGGAATACAAAGTTACTGGTTCCACAGGTAATTTCTCGGCGGCACGCTTCGACAGGCCGTTGACAATGTTGTTCTTGGCATGAGGAACATGCTCTTCTTGCAGACTATCAAAGTGCTCTTCCAACTTCCTCACTTCATCCACATACGCCTCCACCAACGGGCTCTGGTAATCCTTGTTCACTTGCTTCACCACTAACTGCGAGTCACCTTTGATGATCAACTTTCTGATACCAAGGTTGATTGCGATGCAGAGTCTGGCAAGCAATCCTTCATACTCAGCACTGATGTTGGTGGCCTACTCCTGGGGAAACTTAATGTGAACCACACACTTGAGATGATCTCCGGTGGGTGCGGCAAGGAACACTCCAGCACCAACGCCCTGGAGCGAAAAAGCACCATCAAAGTACATGATCCAATCTTGGGGTGCTTCCTTGCCTGGGAGCGAGGTCTCTGGTACTTCTTCGTCTGGAGTTGGTGTCCATTCTGCAATGAAATATACCAAGGCTCTACTTTGGATTGTTGATGTACTTTCAAACTTCAAATCAAAGTTCGACAGCTCCAATGCGCACTCCACTATCCTGCCAGTGGCTTCTGGATTTCTCAAGATGTGTTTTAGTAGAAAGCGAGTGATGACGGTGATCTGATGTGCTTGGAAGTAGTGGCGCAGCTTCCTTGAGGCCATGAGGAGGCCAAAGAGCAACTTCTGCACACCAAAGAACCTTGATCTAGCCCCCTGGAGAAGGGAACTAGCAAAGTAAATTGGGCGCTGCACCGCCTTCTTCTTCTTCAAAGCTTGATGTTCTGTCTCAATTGCCTGCGTTGGACTTGGGTTGTTGGCACCTGACCTTGCCGAAGAATATTCTGGCTTGTCGGCTTGAGGCTCTACGGTTTTGGTGTCTTGATCTTCTGCTTCCCTCTGGGCCACTAATGCAGCGCTGACCACTTGATTGGTTGCCGCTAAGTACATTAGCAATGGCTCTTGTGGTATTGGTGCAACTAGTACCGGCGGAGAGGAGATGTACTCCTTCAAGTCTTGGAGCACAGCCCCCGCTTTAGGGGTCCATTGCATTGGACCCACCTTTTCAAGATTTTGAAAAATGACAAAGCACGCTCAGCTGACTTGGAGATGAACCTGCTTAGACCTGCTACGCAACCAGCAAGACGCCTCACGTCCTTGATGCGCTTCGATGCCTCCAACTGCTCAATCGCCTTGATCTTGTCGTGGTTGGCTTCAACTGCATGTTGAGATACAAAGAACCTGAGAAGCTTGCCGGGCGGGACGCCAAACACACACTTCTCAGGGTTGAGCTTTAAGTTGATCCTGCGCAAGTTTGCAAATGTCTCTTCTAAGTATTGGATCAGTGAATCCCTGTGCCTGGTTTTGACCACTATATCATCCATATATGCTTCCACATTTCTGTCTAGCTGAGAACCAAAACCAATTTGCATAGCTCTTGCAAATGTCGCCCTGACACTCTTTAATCCGAAAGGCATGCGTACAAAACAGTACGTACCACATGGAGTAATGAATGTTGTCTTCTCCTCATTTTCCTTGGCCATGAAGATATGATGATAACTAGAGTAGGCATCAAGAAAAGAGAGCAGGTCATAGCCGGCGGTGGAGTCCACAATCTGATCAATCTGCGGCAAGGGGAAGGAGTCCTTTGGGCACTCTTTATTTATGTTAGTGAAGTCAATACAAAGCCTTCATTTCCCATTTGCCTTGCGAACGACCATGGGATTTGCCAACCGAGTTGGCTGTAGCACTCCTCTGACTAAGCCTGCCGCATCTAGTTTTTGGATTTCTTGGGCAATGAACTCTTGCCACTCCAAAGCCTGCTGCCTGACCTTATGCTTGACGGGTCTTTCATTAGGGCAGATGGCAAGGTGGTGCTCAATCACCTCCCTGGGAGCGTCGGGGATATCAGATGGTTGCCATGCAAACATATCAATATTCCCCCACAGGAAGGCGATGAGCACGCTTTCCTGTTTGCCATCAAGGGTAGCACTCACGGTAAAGGTACCGCCAGTGCCATCCTCCCTTGTAGAGACTTTCTTTGCAGCAGGTAGTGAGTCTTTGGTCTTCTTTCTCTTATCGATAGATCTCTGGTTCGTCCTCAACGAGCATGCCGCACTCTGGGGTGTGCTTCCCGGTGGCCTCACCAGTAGTCTTGCCGGTCTTCTTCTTCTTTCCTCCCCCGGGAGCTTTGCCGGCAGGAGCAGGTGCCTTGACGGAAGATGCTGCCACTGCTTCCCGGTAGAGCTTGTCGGCGCAGATGACTGTGTCCTTCTTGTCAGAGCGGATGGTGGTGATGCTCATCGGGTCCGGCATCTTCAAAGTATTATAGGCGTAATGTGACGCTGCCACAAACTTTGCCAGGGTCAGACGACCAAGAATCCATTGTAGGGCAATGATATCTTAATGACGTCGAAAATGACCTTCTCGGTCCTGTAGTTCACCTCAATACCAAAAGTGATCCGCAAGGTAATCCTGCTGGTGGGATGGCTCCTACCTGGATTGACCCCTTGAAACGTTCCTGTTTCTTTGAGATCTCCATCAGGAATTTGCAGACTCCTGATCACATCAGGGGAGATCAGGTTCAAGCTTGCCCCATCGCCAACCAACAATTTCGTCACCTTGAGGTTGCAAATTGTTGGAGAAACCAATAAAGGCAAACACCCGACCACAGTGGTGCGGCCAGGGTGGTCCTCGGTGTTGAAAATGATGGGCGTGTCGGACCACTTGAGCGGCTTCTGCGCCTCTACGGTTGGTTTGGCCGCATTGATCTCACGTGCCCACTCCTTGAGCCGACGGTGAGAGGTGTGTAAGTGCATCTAGTGTGTCGGATCTGGGGTTCTGGCAAAACCCTTAAGGTTCGAACTCTGGGGTGCGTGCGAAGTTCTTTCCCTCCTACCGATCTACGCCCTAGCTCGCGAAGATCCCGCGGACGAACTCGACGAACTAGTAACACAGAAAGACACGAGATTTATACTGGTTCGGGCCACCATTGTGGTGTAATACCCTACTCCAGTGTGGTGGTGGTGGATTGCCTCTTGGGCTGATGATGTACAGTACAAGGGGAAGAACATCCTCCTAAGGTTGAGGTGTTCTCGTGCTTGTCGAACTTGTGTGGTGAGGACTCGATGCACTATCCGATGCCCCCTAACATGGTGGCTAGTTCTACTTATATATGCCCTGGTCCTCTCCCCAAATATTGAGCGGGAAGGGAGCCAACAACGGCGGGCAAATTTGAAAGGGGACAGCTAGTACAAGCTATCCTGACAAAAGTGGTCTTCGCCTGCAAAAGGCTCTGGTGGTGATGGCGTCTTGGGCTCCATGGTGACCTCCATCTTGCCGTCCCGCTGGTCTTGGTCTTGTTGCACCGATATGGAAACCTTTGCCTGATGCCTCGGTACTCCGCGCCAGCGCCTGCTTCCTTAGCACCAAAGAGGAAACAAGGACGCTGCGCGCGCTGGCGCCCGCCTGGTGCCCGCCTGGTGTCGGTCGTCATGGCTCACGTCACTAGAGCCTCGCGAGGTTTGCCCCGCCTTGATATCTCCGCTCCTTGCGAGCCTACCTAGAGAGGCCGCTCCTGAGGAGGTCTTGCATTGTCCGCCTCGCGAGGCTTGGCCCCTCGCGAGGGTCTTGAATGCCTTGTTGATGAAGATGGGCCATACGGGCCTGCTAGCAAAGCCACGCCGTGGGCCGCAGGCAGGCAAGTCTGGGGACCCCCGTTCCCAGAACGCCGACAGTAGCCCCCGGGCCCAAGGTGCGCTCGGGCTTGGCTTCGCGGCGAAGCCAAGGGCCAAGCGCGTAGCGCCGCGGGCCCCCAAAAGCCTGCGGCCTCTGTTGACGCGTGGCGGTTGATTGGACGTGGGCGTCTCCACTTCCCCACGCTGCCTTGGCAACTGCTCGATTTGACAAGTCCCTGCGGCATGCAAGGAAAACCATCATTACCTGTGATTGTGGGAGGCGTCGGTTGGCCTTCTTTCGCTATAAGGGGGGGTGGAGCCCCCGTCGCTCATCCCTTCTCGGTTCACTCGCTTCTTCCTCCTTGCTCCACTGCTAGCAGCAATGGTGCCCATCCGAAGGTTCTCCACTGAAGGGAAAGTAAAGGCCCCCCGCAATGATCCAGGGCTGCTTCCGCCGAAGAAGAGGCCGGTTCACCGCCGCGACAAAGCAGCGATGCAGGTGGTGACGAGGCCTTGGTACGAGCGGCCTCCTCCAGGGTACCCGCTACCCTTGTACGCCCGAGCTAAAGGCTCAGGAGGGCGGAGCAACGAGCGGCGCCGCCCACGCCGCGCCCGTGGTCGCCGCGCGATGGCGATGCGTGCTGTTGCTCCTAGAATCCACGCCGCGGATTCCTCGCGCGAGCTTGTGCTATGGGCGCTGATGCCCCCAAGCTCTTGGATCCGCTTCCCGCGGTTCTTCTCCGACGTGATGCCGCCGAGGGGGCCTCTCGAGCTCTGGCTGCAGCATGCCGACTGCGACGCTCCGGCGACCAGAGCAGAGATCAAAACGGTCCCCACCGGCAAGATCTTCATGACCCGCGGCTGGGGCGAGGTTGCGCGGGTCTGCCGTGCGGAAGGCGCCCTCGCGATCCATTTTGAGTTCGACGGTGCCTCCACGCTCTTCTTCAAGGTCTTTGACGCGGAAGGCCGCCGCCTGGAGTATTGCCCTGGAGGGGAGCACCAGACTGACGCACGCTCCGCTCGTGGCTACTCCAGCAGTAGCAGCCTCTGGGAGTCTAGCGACTCTCCTGAGCTATACGAGACTCCGGAGACGAGCGACGACAGCTACGTGCCTCCAAGCTCCCGCCGTGCTTGGAGCAGGGCTGCAACGTCTGGCCGCCACCATCGCTGATCTGGATGAGGTTGGTGCCGGCCTCCCGTGGCCCACTATTGATGATGGCGTCAGCCGCGGGAGGGTGTAGATAGGATTCCTCTTAGGTTTTTGTCTTTTGTTCCCTGCGAGGAACCAAGAAATGCCCCGTGGGGGCGTGTAAGGATCTGTAATGCCTTTTGTGTATATATTCCCTGTTATGAAAATTCACGAACGCATGTCCTGTTCAGGCTCGGTCTCCCCTTTCCAACCTCGCAATAGTTTGTTGCTCTACGCTGATAGGTCCCGGTCCCCAGGCAGGCTGCAGCCATCGCTGGTATGCCAGGTTGCGTGCCGTGGTCAAGGCCAGGAGGTGAGCGGCCTGAGGTCCAGTAAGAGCCCCTGCGACGCGATGCTCAAGAGGTCCCCCTTAGCGCCCAAGCAGCTATGGTAAGGCAGGAAAGGAATGCGACATGGCCGCAACAGGGATGCGGCGGGCGTAACGCCTAGGTTCCAACAACTTAGTTGTTCCGAGCTCATGACTTATCTTGGCAGTTCGGGGCCGATTCTGGGTGCTGCGCCAGACCTGTGCGCAATCATCCGTAGCGTAGCTAGGTTAGGTCCGTACGGGTCCTCCCCCTTCCAATGCTTTCCTTCGTGCTCTACGTCCTCAGGTCCCGGCCCTCGAGCGAGCTCAGCCGCCGCTGGTATGCCAGGTCGCGATGCCGTGGACAAGGCCAGGGGGTGAGGGCTGGAGAGCTAGTAAGATCTCCTGAGTCGCGATGCTCAGGAGCCCCCCTTTTAACGTGCAAGCACATTACTTGGAAGAGGAGGGAGCTCACGGTGCCGCCTGGTGCTATCCTCATGACATTCCCGCGAGCCAGCGCAAGGAGAAACACGGTTTTGCCGTTATGGTTGCCAGTCTGCCACTGGTTGCTCTTTGAGGAGATGAAGGCACTAAGGGCCTGGGGAGGTGACGTGCGCGGGGCGTGCCGCGAGCCAGAGCTCGGCCGCTCAGGTTTGTCGACGTGGCAGGGACGGACCCATGCACCAGCGCCGTGCCTATGTGAGGAGGCTCCGTGGGTGGCGACGATCGACCAGGTGGTAATCGGGCAGGTGACAATCATAGGCAGATTAAGCATGGAAGGCAAATCAGCTTGGGTAAATGCAGAAAGATACATGCCACTGGGTCAGGCCCGAGCGGCTTGGGCATGATGCAGCCCGAGGGGCGCCCCCAGCAAGGTAAGCTAAAGACATAAGCAAAAGGGATACATGCCACAAGGATGGACCCACGCGGCCTGGGAATAATGCAGCCCGAGGGGCGCTCCCAGCTAAACGAACTAGGAAAATGTCACCTGGCTCTGTTAACGAAGGAGAGTTGGGGCAGCTGAAGGTACTCGGCGAAGGAATGGCTCCTCACGAGCCACCGGGGCCCTGAGCCTCGGGAGGCTCTGGGGGCTCAGGTGGTTCCCTGAGGACCGTCTCCATCTCTGCCAGGACGGCGTGGTGCCTGGCCTCCTGAGCTGCCAGGACACGCCGCAGGTTGTGCTGATAGGCTGACGACATGCTCGGCAAGCCAAAAGGCATGTGAACGTAGCTGTGTGGTGGGCCCTCGCAACGGCCCACACGCGAAGGCCAGAAAAGCTCCTGAGATGCGGCCCTGTTGAGCCCTGGAATGTCGATGCAGACGCGCAGCCCGGCATCCTCGCCTGGATGGGGAGCTGCGCCTCGTGAGCGGCGGTCGCCGCGCATGGCCCTTGCGTCTTGCAGTTCCTGTGTGGTCCTGGTGAAGAACTCCTGAGCGGTGGGCACTCCTTGCCATGTATTCTCCTGAGGGAAACATGTCGTGAAGCACGCCTCCAAGTGGTGCCCGAGCGCCTCCCTCCTGATGTTGGCAAGGTCTGAGGCCCTCCAGAAGAGAGCCCCCGAGCCCTACCCGAGGAGGGCGCTGGGCGCGCCTTCCTATGAGATGGAGGGAGGCGCACCTGGAGCGGGCGCTGATCCTGACGAGGTTCCAGCCGCGACGCCACCCTCCTGAGGTCCGGCACGGCGTAGCTGCTTCTTCTTCTTGGGGATCGCCTCGGGAGGATCCTCGCTCTTGCTGTCGGGTCGTCGATTGCGGCAGCTTGAAAGGTGCGCTCGAGGGAGCGCACCGCATCTCTTTCTTCGCACGGGACCGTGATGATTCCGCCGCTCCCTGGCATCTTGAGGACATTGTAGCCATGGTGTGTTACCGCCATGAACTTGGCCAGGGCTGGGTACCCGAGGATGGTGTTGTACGGTAGACGGATGTGCGCGACGTCGAAGTCGATGAGCTCGGTGTGGTAGTTCTTGCGTTCCCCGAAGGTGACAGGGAGGCGGACCTGCCCTATTGGTGTGGTGGAACCATCGGTCACTCCTGAGAAAGGCTTGGTAGGCTGAAGCTGCTCATACGACACTTGGAGGTTGTCGAACGTGTCGACGGATAGGACGTTGAGCCCTGCACCGGCATCGATGAGGGTCTTGTTAACTTGCACATTGCTGATGACTGGTGAACAAAGCATCGGGAGGGCGCCAGCGGTGGCTGCGCACTTGAGCTGATCTGCCGAGTTGAAGGTGATGGCGCACTGGGACCACCTGAGCGGGCGCATGGCCTCGAGCTTGGGGAGGACTGCATTCACCTCACGAGCGAACTGTTTGAAGATGCGCTGAGAGGCTGGGGCCTGAGCGCCGCCCAAGATGCAGGCGATAGCACGCGGCTCCTGGAAGCCCCCAGCCCCCTCGTCTTGATGGTGGTCGTCGTTCCTTCTTGGTGGCGGCGACAACGGGGGAAGACCGGCCTTGCCCGGAGGTCGATCCTCACGAGGCTGGTCCCTCCAGGCACCCTCGCGAGGATGATCTTGCCAGCGGTCCTCACGAGGCCTGTCGCGCCATTCCTGGCGCGGGCCACGGTCGTCCCAGCGTCCGCCTCCACGTCCTCCTCCTCGGCCGTAGCCCCGGTCGCTGCGCTCGGGGCGCCGGCCGAAGCGTCCCTCGCGAATGGCTCTGAGTTCTTGACAGTCGCTGGTGTTGTGGGTGTTCAGGTTGTGGAAGGCGCAGAATGGTCGGCTGCCCTTGGATGACTCGGGCTGGTCCCTGCCTCGCTTGGTATCCGGCTCCACGGCGAGCACGGCTGCTTCCCTGCACTTCACGTCCTTGGCCTTGGCCTTCTTCTCCTCTGCGCCCGTAGCTGGCAGCCTGAGGAGGGAGAGGCGCCCCTCCTCAGCTCTTGCGCACTTGGTCGCCAGGTTGAACAGCTCCTGAGATGTGCACAGCTCCTCGTGGATAGCGAGCTCCTCCTTCATCTTGATGTCGCGGACGCCGTCAAAGAACGTGGAGATGATGGCCTCGTCCGTGACCTTGGGGATCTTGAGGCGAGTGTTGTTGAAGCGCTGGATGTACTTCTGGAGGGTCTCTCCTGGTTGTTGCTTGATGCGGCGCAGGTCACCCACGGCCGGCGGGCAGTCGTGAGTGCCTTGGAAGTTGGCGACGAAGCGGTCGCGCATCTCGTCCCAGGAGGGGATTGAGCCCTGAGGCAGGTTCAGGAGCCACGAACGGGCGCCGTCCTTGTGCGCCATTGGGAACAAGTTCGCCATGATTTTGTCACCTTTTGAGTTGAAGCCTTACGCTCCCTAGATTATGAGATTCATCAGATCAAGGTCCTCAATTCATTACAAGGCTGACTTTCAAAATCATCTCAACTATTTGCCCCCGATTGAAGTCCTCAAAAGGACTATTTCCTCAGCTGATGAGGAGGGCAGGGCTGCTGTTATAGATGAAGGCACCCGTCCATTGGATGGACAGTTTCGCGAAGCTACTTCTTATTCCACCAATGATGACTCTGCCACACATGATACTCCGCAAATGCTTCAAAGCAATATCCTCAAGCCACTGCTCCATGTGTAATGACTGACCGTGAGCTTCTCATGAGCCTACATCGGAAAGTTGATAGAAATCACAAGTGGGTCAAGCGTCAATTTAGTGCAATTCTTCAGAACATGATAGTCACTCAAAACACTGTGAAGAAGAATCACTATTACTTGCATGAAATCTTTGACTGCACTTGGGCCATTCTATCCAATCTCTACAGTGCCGAAGAACTCAAGGAGATGGAATTTTAGCAGGAGTTTGACTGGTCACAGCCTCCTTTGAAGAAATTCAAGAAGGTCAAAGTTCCTCAGCTGGTCGCAAGTTCATATTCCTCATCGCGCGAGACAGATGAAGCCAAAGATTTGAACGACACCGCGACAGGCCCTACTCCAACGAGCGACCCCAACAACGTTGGCGCTCCTCCATCGACTTCATGATGATATTCTTCAGGGGCGTTACTCCTCATTTTCGTCCCTTTTGGTCATTCGATGACAAAGGGGGGATTAGAGTTAGTCTTCAAGCGTGTCTCTTATATATGGGCGTTTTTTTGTTAAGCTACAATTCTTGCTCTTCTGAAGTGTTTGTTGATCGAGTTGTAAACTTATGTCCTATGGTGGTCTGATACTTTTGCTTTGTTTTCTGCATGCTATTTCCTCAAGTACGTTAATGCACGCATGCTGAATTTCATCAGACACAATATTTCATCATGCATTTCAAATTCTTCATATCATATGTTGAATGCGTGTATGAATTACAAGATATAGGGGGGAGTTCTCCATGATTCTACTCTAGAATGTGCATTTGCTATTCAAAGCAAAATCCTCATATGTGCACATCTTCAGGGGGAGTTCTTCTATATCTTGCAATCAAATTCCTCAATATCAGTATTTACACTTCATATGTTTATCCCCGTTGAAAACTGATCACCAAAAAGGGGGAGATTGTAAGTGCATCTAGTACCCCTTAGTGATTTTGGTGTATTGAAGACTTATAGGTTAAGGGACTAATGTGTTTGTGAGTGTGCACAAGATCTATAAGTCTATGAGGAGTTTGATATTTACGATGAAAGTTGACCCCTAAAAATGAATGTCTTCAGCTGAAGACTTTGGTTTTCTTGAAGACTTTGAAAGTGAAGAATTGGTGTGACCGTGAAGACTTGATATTCATGCGAGGATTATGAAGCGTGAAGACTTTTAATTTGTTTTCGTAGTTTCATTTTCTCTTTCTTGATTCATAGGAAACACCGTACTATTAAAGGGGGTCGAGGTAAAACTAAGGAAAAGTTTCCAAGTGATGCTCATCTCAAAATCCTACACCTACCCAATTCTTTCGAGTGAAGCCATTGGAAATCTCATACAGTTCAGTCAGTTTCTTCAGTGACAGAGACGAAGATCTTCTGTTCTCTGAGGAATTTGTTCTGATTGAGGAGTTAGGAATTCGCCAATGCGAATTGCCTACAAGTGAGGAACATGATAGCCCTGAGGAATTTGATACTCAAATATCCGACCGTTGCTATGCTACGCACGAGCTGTCCCAAAATATCTACCCATCTAACGATCATATCATTGAAGGGCATTTATGTCTTATCATGTCAGGCTGCTCCCTAGGCTATAAATATCCGCCCCCTACAACCACTAGCTGGTTGGCTGCTCCGAGAGAAACTGACACTTGTCATTGAGAGCATCCCGTCCTCCGAGGACTTTGAGCGAAAATCATCAAGTGAGGAAAACCCAAACCAAAACACCTGCAAACCCAAAGTGATTGAGCATCATTGAAGAGATTGTTCCTGTGTGGAACCGTATTGTTCCTGTGTGGAACCGACGCTTGTTACCATTGAGGACTGTGCATCCTCCAGACGGTTAGGCGTCATGGTCTAGAGCATCCAAGAGGAAATTGTGGATCGCCGAGTAACCGAGTCTGTGAAGGTTTGGAAGTCACTTGAAGACTTACCACGAGTGATTGGGTGAGGTCTGTGTGATCTTAGCTGAAGGAGAATACAGTGAGGACTGTGTGTCCTCACGTTTAAATACCTAGCTGCTCCAACCAGACGTACAACTGTCACAGCAGTTGGAACTGGTCTACCAAATCATCGTCTTCACCAAGCTACTAGTTCTATTTCCTCAACCCTTTCGTTTCCTCATTCATGTGTTGATGAACTTGATCGTTACTGTTTGAAGACTTTGACTGAAGACTTTCTCAATTTCCTCAATCCAATTTCTTCAGTCACTTTGTCTTCAGCCTGCTTATCCTGTTTACACGCTTCTTGTGCTCTGTGCTTGCTTTTATTTCATCATTATGACTATGCTTCTACTCTGTTATGCTTGCACCTGGGTACTTATTCCGCTGCCTGTTGTTCGTGACTTAGGAAATTCCTCACCTTGAATTTCCTCAGTGACGAATTTGTAAAAATCACCTATTCACCCCCCTCTAGTCGATATAACGCACTTTCAAGGTGTGCAAAGATGCACCTCCATCAAACGCACATGGCCTCCACAGCCTTTTGGGACTCCTGTCTTGCATATTCCTCATCCTCATCGTCACCGTCATCCTCGCTTCTTCTCACGGCCGCGAGCAGGCTTCTCCTTCTACTGCTGGCCCTTGGCACGACGACCTCCACGACCACTGTGGTTCTTATTGCCGGACCCACCAGTGCCATCTTGGCCCTTCTCCTTGTCACGCTTCTCATACTCTTGCTTTTGCTTTTCGGCAAGCTGCTCCACTTGCCGGCAGTCGTTGAGATCACGGCCCTTGGTGCGGTGGGTCTTGCAGTATGGCTTGCCGGAGCCCTCCATCTTCTTGCCTGTCGCAACCTCCCGGCAATCAGCGCAATACCGCAAAGGCAAGGCAGTGATGGCAATCGAGAGTTCCGACAACTCAAATGCCGCTAAGAAGCCCAAGTCTGACAGCCCCGGCAAAGAGGGTGCCCTAGGCCTTGTTTCTAAGCATTGCAATACCGTTTGTGCCCCGTTTTATCACTTGCTACCTTGCTGTCTTTTATATTTTTAGATTACAAAAACCTATATCTACTATCCTACTACACATGTATCACCATCTCTTCGTCGAACTAGTGTACCTATACAATTTGCCATTGTATTGGGTGTGTTGGGGACACAAGAGATTCTTGTATTTGATTGCAGGGATGCTTGAGAGAGACAGTCTTCATCCTACGCCTCCCACAGATTGATAAACCTTAGGTCATCCACTTGAGGGGAAATTGCTACTATCCTACAAAACTCTGTGCTTGGAGGCCCAACATGAGTCTACAAGAATAAGTTGTGTAGTAGACATCAAAGGGAATTTAATGCACTGTGAGTTGATAACGGTCCTATGGCAAAAGGCATCTCTCCTTCTGCGCCGTCGGCCCGGCCGAGCCCATCGTCTTGACACGTCCACTAGATGGGTGTTAATAAAGTTTTACCTTTATGCAACGTGCTGACACGCATCCTGATGATCCTCCCCAAGCCGCCTGCCCGCTCGACACCTAATCTTGACAAGCCATCAGCTGATCGATGAGGTGGAGCGATCGAAAAGCGAGAAGGGTACTTCCCGGCAAGGAGCTTGACGGGTCTTGGCTTGCTGGTGCGGAGCTTGCCGACAACTGGGATCTTGTACTTCAGTACTAACTTAGTACTTCTCGATGACCTGCTGGGAGGCCTTCTTCACGGTCTTGTATATTGGTATCTTGTCTGTAGTAGTCCTCTGGCAAGCCCTACCGTCGGGAAGGCTATAACTGCCTCTGCACGAGTCAGGGTACTAAGGCACCCAAGTTTTAGTCCACCGACAGTAAAGTTTCATCTTGTTTGAACTTCATTTGGTATTGATTTTCTGAAAAGCCAAAAACAAGCAAAAACAACAACTGGCACTAGGCACTTAGTTAATAGGTTAGTCCCAAAAAATGGTGTAAAATTGCATAATAAAGCATATAAAGTATCCAAGATTGGTAATATAGTAGCATGAAACAATCAAAAATTATAGATACGTTGGAGACATATCAGCATCCTGAAGCTTAATTTCTGCTCGTCCTCGAGTAGGTAAATGATAAAAACAGATTTTTTGATATTGAATGCTACCTAGCATGCTTATCATGTAATTTTCTTACGGTATAAATGAGGAGAAATGATGAAGTAACAATATCAACATAATAATATCCATGAATATAATAAACATAATCATTACTTTTTTCAAAATATACGATGCTCGATGAATGTTATCCATGTAAGCATGGCATGACTCCGCCTTCGCTGCATAAGTATAAATCATGAGCACCCCGGTGTCAAACCAAGCAATTGGATCATACTTTTTGATGTGCTTCAGCATTTTCAACTCCACTCAATTGCCTCCACCATCTCCTCCCTAAACTTCACTCCCTCACCATGATATCCACTTTTAGTTGTACACATGTATTTTCCATCAGTAATTTATCACCATCGAAGACTAGAACAACACCTAACAAACAAGCCGTTTGAGAGGACGGAGGAGGAGGAGGAGGAAGCTGCAGATACAGCCAACTGCATGAGGGTGTTCCGGGGAGAAGGCAATATCCATGCAAATGGAGAAAATGGAACGCGGCGAGAAAATAGCCCACCAAGATGTTATGGGGTAAAATCTAAGAATTCTTTTTCGATTGCTAAGTACATAATGTTAATTATCCAGAAATCTTATATGGCTGATGTTCACTAAGAAAGGGTGGCAGTTTAAACGTTTTTACCGGTAGTTTTAGCTGTTAGGGGATGACAGTTTCTTAAGAGCGGCATTGCATTTTTTGGGATGAAAGCTCAAAATTGCCATCATCCAAGAAAATGCCATGTTGCTCGCAAGAAACTGCCATCCCACATCAAACTAAAAATGCCATCAAAACATTCACAAATTTCACACCCTCCCAACGAACGGTCACCAGATAAGAGAATTCTAATTATTTTAAAAAGAACGAAATGTGCCTAGAAAATACAAGACTACTCATAGTGAGAGTAACATAAGTGGTAACATCACACATATCTAGACAAATTAGATGATGTGACAAGTAATTAATGAGAAAAGCTAGACATGTGATAACATAGTATGTTACTCACACTATGGGTATCATCGCACATACTACAACAAGATGAGTGTACAACCTAATAAATAAAGTCTTGCATGATACCATACATATGTTACTCCCCACTATGAAGATAGTTACATATGCATGTTATTCTAAGTTACTTACATTATGGGATCAAAAAACCTTTTGGTATATCATGACTACTTGCGTGATCATGCATAACATGGTCAGTGAGAATGGGCGTGGACAGAATTTAGATTACACCTTCTATCATCTGATGGACGTACACGTTATGCTGATGAGAAAAGAGGAGTGAATCAGACGTTTCATGAAGGTGCACAATGCAATTAGAGATTTCGATGCGCATCAACTACTGAAGGATTTGATGGAGTAGTATTGGAAATGGCATGGCAAAAGAGCCGCCTAGTTTCATTGTTTGTTTGTTGTATTGTACAATAACTTTGATGTATTTGTGTTGCATTTGATGTCGTGGATTCGATGGATTACGTAATAATTTGATATTGTGGGCATGTGAAAATTTTAAGTTGTTTTGGTGATGTTTCATTTCAATTTGTGTGTCTGTACATAGCCGCCGGCCGATCGTCGATTTTACATCTCCACTTTGCATCATCTATTGAAGTTGCTTTTTACATCTTCACATATATCATTTGTTGGAGTTGCCGTTTTTAAGATGTAAAATGCAATTTTTGAGATGTAAATTTTTATAATATCTGTTTTAATCTTTAAATTTGCATTATCTATCGGAGACGCCCTGACACTTCTTTCGTTTTCTACCGGGGCAGGTGGAAACGAGATCTACTCTGAGTAAAGGAGCGGGCGGAAAGGGGTGGTTCAGTTGCGTTCGCTCGATTGATAAAAAAAGAAAAAAGTTGCGTTCGCTCGATCGAGCAGCGGGGAAACAAGCCATGGAGAGCTCGCCGCCCACAATCACCGTCCAGGTGAAGTTCGCCGGCCGAACCATTCCGGTGGAAGTCCCGACATCCGCCTCCACCGCGGAGCTGAAGCTCCTCCTCCAGCCGCTAACCAACGTTCTCCCCCGCGGCCAGAAACTCATCTGCAAAGGCAACGAATTCCAATCCCTTACTGTCTGAACGAGAATTTGCTTTGGGTTATCCCTTTTGCTGTTTCTCTTACTTTCCTTGCGATTCCAGGAAAAGTTCTTGCCGACGCCGCGAGTCTGAGCTCGATGCAGGTGGGGGACGGATCCAAGGTCATGCTCATCGCTTCGCAGGGTCTTCATCAGGGGGTAAATCACCTTGATTTCTTCTCTAATCTGTTCTATTATTTTCGTTCGTTCTCCCGTTATTTTCTTCAGATCTTTAGCAATGAACCTGCAGAAGTTCGATTTCAGTCATGTGCTTTTATGGTTACTCGAAAGTCGATACGGACCGGAATTTTTTGTTATGCTCAACGTTAGTAGGATGAGGAGCTTGATTTTCATTCATTCTTCAGTTTGATGCCCTCACTTTTCAATCATTGGGGTTTTCTGATGTTTAGGGGAAATTTCTGCGAAGTCATAGTTCCTGCCATGTCACCACATGGCAATGCTAAAATTTCATTAGGAGTCAATTGTAAAAGCATGTCATACATGTTATCTATGGAGTAGTTTGTCACAATCAACTTACATGTGCGCTACTTTCCACAGGAAGGCCCCATCACTAAGAATAGCAGTGGTCTTGCACCAAGTGCAAAAAGAACCTCAAATGTTAAGGATAATCAAACACTAAAACCGGAGATTATCAGCAAAAGCCGAGCGGAGCGTTGGAAAATAACGGGTGTCATTGCTTTATCTGGTTCCAGCTTGAAGGTATCTGATTCAACTTGTTTGCAGTATCTTTGCAAATTCAAAGCAACATATAATAGCTGTGATATGACGTTTATCAAACTTCAGTAACTGCCTTTTTTTGAAAAAAGTGGAAGTTCCCGTGTCAATTAACGGTGCGTTAATACAATCAGTGGTTAGTACTTAGTAGTTGTTTTTTGTGTCGAGTAGAGCCCAGACGAAATAATGAAAGCAGTCCTGCATGTTGGTAGACTGACTTGAGGTCTATACCGTCTATTGTGCTAGTTACCACGCGTTGCTATTGGAATGCTTGCAATATATTTTGATTTGGATTAATAATATAAGAACTAAACTGAAAGTACATATGATTATTTTATAATTGTAAACTATTTATTGAATATAAATAGCATAAATATAATTAAAACATTTGAGCCTTTTTGCATGCATGGTTGCATGTTGAGATAAATATGTTAGTGTGGATCACCTACTTAGTTATGTAGGATATGTGCAAATGTCACATTCCCAGGTTCATCTCCATTCTCCAAGATACCATGTGATGAAGCAAGACTTTTTTTAATCATCATGGAATGCTTTTATTCTATTGTTACACCGACGACCCGTCCTTTACCTCTTGCCTTCTGAATTACAAATTTTCTTTTATGTTTTGAATACCTAATTTTTCTCGTTGGTTGTAATTTTGGATGCAGGCAGTGCCTGAGGAAGTCTGGGACTGTGGCTCCTCCATACGAGTACTAGATGTCTGTAACAACTCAATTGAAGCAATTCCACAGAAAATTGCTGCCCTTAAATCATTAAATGTAATTGTTGTTTCCAAATAAATTCATTGATGGATTTCTTTATAAGGAGGTATAGTTGAAAATATCGTCATTTCATCGTGTAGAAATTGTTGCTAACCGCCAATGACATATCTGATGGGGGCATCAGCTGGGAAGGTCTATCATGTGTTGATACATTAACAGTTTTATCTTTAAGCCAAAATCGGTAGGTCTGAATTTTCAAATCCTGTTGTGTGTTATTCATACTGTGAATATTTGTTATGCTGCAAGTGGACACAAACAATCTTGAGTCATTTATAATCTCCTGAAAATTATTACATTCCCCCGTCTTGTGTATGTTTGCTGCTACCACCCACTTGTAAAAGTTGCTCCTATTTCATATACTCCCTCCGTCCCAAAATTCTTGTCTTAGATTCATCTAGACACGGGTGTATCTAATACTAAAACGTGACTTGATACATCCGTATTCAGACAAATCTAAGACAAGAATTTTGGGACGGAGGGAGTATATCTTTTTGACTCGCCAACTCTGACCATTGACTGAGAGCAACCAATGTTTGACACAACTGAAACATGCAGAATGCATTAATTGAAATAACATTGGAAGAATGTATTTTATAATCCAGTAGCTTGGTTTTTCTCGAATCATCTGTGATGGAATCCTTTAGTTTCATAATCATCTGATGCAGTTTGTGTATCTATCTAATAAGTTTTCATGGTTAATGGGACAATTAAAAGTAATTATTTTAGTTTGGGTTTCTTGTTCATGATCTGGCTCTTCGTTAATACCTATTTAAAGAATTTGTCACTGGGCTTTGCTCCTACTCTCGAGATGTATGTGCAAATTTACCTGCCAATAGAAAGGTTCATAGTTCTCATTTGAACGAAATACCTCTATTGCATTGACTTTTGTCTGGAAGACTAAACAAACTGATCTTTGTATGTTTTGACATGCATCTTTGGTACTCAGGATTACAAGATGCTTCGGTTTATAACCTTTTTCATTATCTTGCAGATTGGTCACTTTACCTCCGAGTTTGGGCACATTGACTTTTCTACGTGAACTTTGCATTGCAAATAACATGCTTGGCAGCCTACCTGTTGAAATAGGTTTGCTGAAGCAGCTAGAGATTCTTATAGCAAATAACAATAGGTAGTGTGTGCTAAACTTGCCACTTACTGGACTTGCAGTACCCTCAGTGATGTTATCTGATGTTTTGATATGCTAACATCAGTATTCACATGTTTTACTTATGTATATGCCTGCTTACTACTAAATAGGTGTTGTATATTAAATTTGGGAAGTAATATGAGGTTACTGGGAAGAGGGACGATCTGTATGCTAAATTCTTAATTTTCTGCTGTTCTCATTGTAGTACATCAGTATTCACACTTTTTACTTACGTATATGCCTGCTTACTACAGATAGATGCTGTATATTAAATTTGGGAAGTAATATGAGGTTACTGGGAAGAGGGACGATCTATATGCTAAATTCTTAATTTTCTGCTGTTCTCATTGTAGTTTATAGGATTAGAATGAAGGGGAAAAACATGAGCTTTCGTAGTGGCAGTTTGATTATTTTTTAATAGTCGTTGCATCTTGTAAGTTGCTCTGCAATAGAATGTTCTATGAACATTCTATTGTTCTATGAATATTCTATTGTTCCTAAATGTTGGCATGTGTTATACTTGTAGCATCCAATGGGAATTATGGTGGTACTGTTTGATCTGAAAATTGAAAGGTATCCTGATCTTTCACACTACATCATTTTCACTTGTTAACAGGATAACTTCGCTGCCTTCCTCTATAGGCGACTGTGAATCTCTCTTTGAGGTGTGTGCTTTCTCTTCTCTCTTTCTCCAGTGAAGCACCCACCTATCCTAGCATACAGTGATCCTTCGAAGCAAATGCCCCATGAACTCTTTTGAGCTTTGCAGTTGGCAGTTTTAGTTCACCAAAGTTTTGACTTCATCAGGTGGACTTATCATCAAATCTTTTAGCCGAACTACCAAAGGCTTGCGGAAACCTTCACAATCTGAAGGTATGTGCCTAACCGCCTATACCTACATGGGAAGATGCATTCCCAATCACTAGCTATATATATGTGTATTACTAAAATGTACTACTATGAAATAAAACTCTGATGGGGATTAGCAGAACATCTGAGTTAAATGTCACAACATTAAATGTCCAATTGTAATGACTTTAAAAATGCAGATGCTTAACCTGTGAATGCAGTAATTATTCTTGTACATAACATAGTAGCACAACAAATTCAACCGTTATTAATGTGAATTATTCCTTCATGATGTTTTTGATCTCACGTAGGCTGAGCATGTGAGTTAACTCTCTTTGTTTCTTAAAGAATCATTCACTAAACTCTTGTTTAATTACTTGAGAGTCGAGAAAGTCATAAATGTTTAGGCTTTGGTGATATTGCATGATATAACTAAATTAGAGCATGGAATGGACGACTGGTTTTGTTTTATTTGGTCAATACTTGCTATCTTGTGGTGAAAACAGAAAATTATTTGTCTCTTGTCTCTTGTGTAACCGTGTTGCACATTTCTATTCTCTATTTGCTTGCCTCTTCTTTTTAATCTTGGCAATATTTATACTGAAGAGAACATACCGTACTATTCGATGTTTGTAAGAAGTTACTTCCAACAGACTCTGCATCTAAGGAACAATGGTCTTAATTCCCTACCGCCGACTTTATTCAAGAAGTGCTGGCGGCTTACTACACTTGATCTCCATGGCACTGGAATCACAAATGACATTCTTCGACAGGTATAAGTTCACAGAAAGGTTGAAACCTTCACACATAGGTTGTTTTGTTTGTTATCATCATCACTCCAGTGGAGTTAAGATGGCTATATACATACTTTTTTTTTGACTGAATACATACTTACATTTGGAATAGGAAAATTCAGTTTCACCATCCAAGCTCTGTTTGTTTCTGCAATCTCTCTTACTGCTGCTTTCTATAGCTGGATTCGCCCCTGGGACACTTTCACATAATATAGTTTCCATGTTTATACCACCTTTTGATAAGTACACTATTTGTTATATATCAATGCTATTCCTTACATTTCAACCGAAATATGATTAAATTCTCTACCGTATTGCCTGTTTGGCCTTGGCTCTGACGTAGATATTTTATGGTGGTAATGTTATTTTACTTTATACGAGCAGATGGAGGGCTGGGAGGAGTTTGATGAACGTAGGCGGCAGAAGTATCAAAAGCAGCTGGATTTTCGTGTAGGATCATCAGGTGTTTTCGACGAGGGTGCGGATGATGATAACCGGCATGCATAAGTGTCTTTCTTATTACAGACAGGGTTTTGCGCTTCCAATATTGACCCAGAATTATTCTATAATTGAACTTGAACAGACATGGAGCTGATATTATTCCTCACATTTGGGTTGTGTATTTGTTTATTCCTCTCATTTCATTACATTTTAATACCAAGTGATGAAAAGTGGTGGCTACCTGTTAAACATTATCAGAGTATTTGCATCCCCAGCATTCATAACTTATCAAGAACTTGCAAGATTTTTTTAGAAACACTAGACGATTGCCTATGCGTTGCAACCAGGACTGGAATTTTTCTAGTACTTTAACCTGTGTTTTTCTGCCCATATTAATCTGATTGTGTAAAAAAATTTATTTTATTTGGTAAGCACTTGTTGGCTTATGAAAGAAAAAATAATTTTGTTTGGTAAGTTAATAATAGGTGGATGCAGTTAAGGCAGTTTCAGGAAAATTTATGTAAAAAGACTTGAGATGAGACAAAAAGAATCAAAACGGGAGAGTGAGGGGAGAATGGATTAGGTTGGACGAAGCATAAGCGGACGACAGAACCCAAATATTTTTTAACGCAATATAAGAGAACCATGCGGAACAAATCTTAATGTAAAAATGGACAAAATAAAATAGGATTATGTTTTGGTTATAAAATATCGGAATCGATAACTCCCGAACGACCCGTACTTTTGAATCTCGTCCCGAACGTGTCCTAAACCATCAGATGAGCCGCACTGATCTTGATGCAGAGCACAATGCCACGTCATTTTGTTTGAGCGTTCGGGATGACCGACCAGACCACCGAACGCATCGGCTTATCCACTCGCCCACCCCAGCCAACGCTCACTTTTTCTCCTTTCTTCACATCACAAGCGGCGGAGACGAGCTCCTGTGGGGTGGTTGCCCTGCAAGTGTCACCGGAGACCGCAGCGGGAGGAGCTCGCGCAGTGGACGCCTCGGCGGCGTGGGGACGAGCTCGCGCGGTGGATGCCTCGGCGGCGCAGGGAGGAGCTCGCGCGGTGGACGCCTCGTCGGCGCGGGAGGAGCTCGCGCGATGGAGGCCTCGGTGGTGTGCGGATGAGGTCGTGCCCGGGGCGGAGGAGCTCGAGACCGCGGCGGGAGGAGCTCGAGCGGTGGACGCCCCCGACGGAGGAGTTCTTGCGTGGCCGCGGCCGGGAGGAGCTTGTACGGTGGATGCCCCAGCGGCGCGGGGAGGAGCTCGTGTGTGGCCTCGGCGGGGCGGAGGAGCACGACAGGTCCCTGACTGCGGGTTGAATCCCTCCGCGTGCTCCTCACTGGTGTGAGCATATGCCGCCACGATTTCTGGTCCGCGCGACCGGCTGGAGGTGCGGTCGTGGGCGGGGGCCGAGCGCGGCCTGCTCGCTTGCGCCGTCGCGGCGGGCGTCGAGGCCGTCCCCCTCCGCGAGACCTTCGTCGTCCCCCTCCGCGAGACCTTCGCCGACGCTGACCATCCGGCCTCCGACCCGCTCCAGGGTACCCCTTCCTCCGCAAGCTCGTCCCTAAACCGGTCAAGGTGCCGCTATCGGCAGACGCCGAGCGCGCCTGCTCGCCCACGCCGACGCGGCCGACGTCGAGTCTGCCTCTATTCGCGTGGTCCTCGCCGCTGTGGCCAGCACCAGGCGCAGTGCTCGAATGTGAATGAAGCCAGTGACGAGGACGTGACCGAGGTGCTGCTCGCCGCCGCGACCAGCACCAGGCGCGCGTTCCGGGGGTGAACTACAAGGCCTCCAGCCGCACCATCGAGCCGCACAACTTCATTTACATGCAGGTAGCATCCCGTATCTGCAGGCTGCCAAGGTGTTCTGATCCTGTACCTGCACGTAGCATCCTGCTCACCCCTTCTGTTCATTTTTTCAGTTCATCAACCTTCAAAATTGCCATGTCTTTGTCCGAGTATAGACACATCACAATTTCGTAATTACACTCTCACTTTTATTTCTTGAGTAACCGTACTAGTAAACGCACGGCGATTGAAAAGTATATTTGCCATGGCAACCAAAATCATGTGAACTTTTGTTAAGTTTTATAGATGATGTTGCCATGGCAACTAAAGCATATGTTTGCCATGACGGCAACCTATTCATAGTGTGTGTTTTCATATGTATTCGAATAATTTTTCCATGGTTAAGTTTTATAAGTTCTATAGTTTATGGGTCATGCAATTTTTTTGTATACGGATACATATAATGGCACCTTTTTCTTATACAAAGCATGACAAGTATAATGAGAACAACATGGCAATATTTTCACATGCATCTGCCATGGTGAATTGTGTTTCATATTTTTTGTGTTTACTTTATATACATGACAATTTTTCTGTTGCATGACAAATATGTTGCCATGCCAATTCAATTTTTGTTGCCATGACATTTTAAATCATGTTTTTTCGTTGCCATGGTAATAAAACAATATATATTGCCATGGGTAGCTCCATGGCATTTGGGAGTCGGGACTGTTCATATGTATTTGCCATGGCAAATTTTAATACTTCCTCATTAAAAATGTTCTTTGCCATGGCAAGTGTTGTTTTTTGGTGCCAATATTATTTTTTCCATGGCAATTTTACCTTTTTAACATAGAAAATTTACCTACATTGCCACGGCAATATAGTGCCTTTAAATTAAAAAGAAAAAGGTGGCACAATTGTCTTTTAATTTGGCCATGGCATTTTTTCCTATATTGACATGGCAAATTTAATTATAACGGCATGGCAAAAAAATTAAACTCTTTTTTTCTGTGAGATTTTTTTAAAAGTTGCCATATTGCTTGCAAATTTTGCCATGGCAATTTTTAACCTTTACATACATGTCAATATAATCTCTAATAGCAATTTTTTCCATGCCAAATTAACTTTTATGGGACTATGGCAATTTACTCTAATTTTCTAGCAAGAGTTTTGTATTCACGATATGGCAAAAATCTAAAAACACTTTTTGCCATGGCAAAATCTGCAAGTAATATGGCAACTTTTAGTAAACCTTATCTAAAAAGTGTGCGTGAAATTGCCATGGCCAAAAAAATTATATAAAAGAAACAAACTTGCTATGCGCCGTAAAGTGAATTTGCCGTGGCAAATTCACCAAATAACATGGCAAATTTTATCTAAAAATTTGTGCATGATTTTGCCATGGCAAAAGTATTTATCTAAAAGAAAGAAATTTACCATGGAAATTTTTTAATGACTTTTCCTTCATTAAAAAAATTGTTTTTTGCCATGGCAAGTGTTGTTTTTAGTGACAATTTTACTTACTTTTTTCATGGCAATTTTTTCTTCTTGACATGGCAAATTTACCTATGTTACCATGGCAATATAGTACCTTTAAATGGCAAAAAAAATATGTAAAAAATTTATTTTAATTTGCCATGGCAATTTTTACTATATTGACATGGCAAATTTAATTATAATGCCATGTCAATTTCTTTTTAACCTCCTTTTTTCTGTGAGATTTTTACTTTTTCTTCCGTGGCAAATTTTACCTTTTTCACATGGCAAAGTTACCTACATTGCCACTGTAATCTTTAGCTTTTGCATACATGTCAATATAATCGCTAGTGGCAATTTTTTTCATGCCAAATTAACTTTTATGGGGCGATGCCAATTTACTCTAATTTCCTTGCATTTTTTTGCTTTACATATGATCCATGGATTTTTTTTACTTTTTCATCATTCATGGAACCACGGTAAATTACCTTTAAGAAACATGGCAATTTCTCCCAAACTATATATGGTACACTTTTTGTGTGTGTTTTACATTTTTCTGCCACTACGTAAAGATTCAAATTTGCCATTACTTCTTTTTTGCGCCATTTGAAAACATAAACTTGAACATGGCAACTTTTTTCATATTGGCAAAATCCCATGGCAATTTTGTCGTGCAAAAGACCAATGCTTATTTGTCACAGCAAAAAAGGGCTTTTTTCGATGTGTGCACTTTTGGGCTTTTCTTCTCTTTTTTATTTCTACATAAAAAGGGCCCGTAGGCGACGGGAAGGAGAGTTCGGGCTGGGAGGCCATGGAGGCGACGGGAAGGAGTGTTCGGGCTGGGAGGCCTCTCCCCCCGAACGAAATCGTTCGTCGGGGGAAACCTATCGTGCCGAACCTCTCGTTCGGTCTGGGAGGTCCCTAGACCGAACGTTCGGTGGTTATCGACGTCCTAAAATATACATTCTGTCATTATTTAAACTGACAAAAATAGATGTGCCCATTGATCTGTTGTACTAGTTTACCAAAGATAAGAGATTTAAACTGCCAAACTTACATTTGTAAATAAAGGGTGTATTTATTTGTTTACAGAGCATGAATTTATTGCTATTTGTTGGATTACAAAAGATGTCTAACCGGCATTAGGTTTTACCCAAAAAAACAATTTGTTGGGGGATCGTGAATTTAGTGCTATACAATAGATTGATCTGATTTATTGGGTTATCAAAAATCATTTTTATGAAAACCGGATCGACATGGAAATCCGAAAAAATTGATGAAGGGTGGAAGGAGAGACGAATAGTGGTGGTGAGAAAAATTAACGTAAGATGGAACATGTATCAAGTCTAGACTTGAACTCGGGTGGGTAGATTTTACTGCAAGGAATTACTTCACCAGAACTTTTCAGATGCTTCCAAATGATTATCGATTGTCTATTTGATTATTCTAATCTTGTAGGCGAAGGATGCTGTGTATTGTCCATCGGCGGTGAATTTCCATGTGATCTTATCAACCTCATTTGTGCTAAGCTCAGTTTTCGCTTATCTTAGTCCAAAGGATGACGAATTCGTTCACGTGGGCGCCCGTGAGGCCATCCGCTGTCCTAATCTGTGCAATGAGCAACACTGTTATTGTTTGAACTTGTTTCGTCTTCATACCCGGAGAAGCAGAGACGGTGGCTCATGCAATCAACTCGACATGAAAAAGTTGTCTTCGAGAACATGCCATGGTATCTTGTGGTCCAGCCATTCGAGCAAAATAAATGGCTACCAAAATGAGCAAACGAATGTCTAAGGGTATATATCCTGAACAAACAAGAGCGGGAGACGCTACAGCAATGGGGTTGAGCACTCAGCAAGTCCATTTCCTCGTCTCCTCGGAGTCTCATCAAGCAACATCAATATCTGATCAAACAGACGAATTCCCCATCAATCTACTCAATTTTCCATGTCTTCACCTGATATTCTTGTGTTCTTCGCATGCCGTTAAATTTCCCTCTTTCGCAGTCTAGTCGCCGGCTAGCGGCACCTTAAAACTGAAGCTGTATTCAGTGAGTAGACCTAAAGCAATACGATGTCAATTTCTCCTCTTGCACTCCAAAAGGTTTTCACCTACTCTGATAGCATACGATGTCAGACTACCAGTCTATGGTCAGCATTGTTCATAACTGTTCGGCACTGTAATTTGTTCGCCGTGGGCAGCATTGCCTTTGCAACCCCTGGATGTTGTTCTCAGCAGTAGGTTTCGTTGTTTTGAAAACGAGGTCGCCAACGACCAGATTGGATCTGTCCTCTGATGACGATTAATCTCTGCCGCCGTCCCCGTCGAAGAAAACGTGCATCTTTCTTGGCCCTCTGAGAGCAATGCATTTGTTGCTTCTTATTGGCATACTTACTTTGAAGGTTAGCATTTCCGTGAGAAACATGCGATGTACAACCATACAATAATTCTTAAGTCCACTCTGCTTTGGAATTCTACCAGCAAAGGTCATATTTTA
Source organism: Triticum aestivum (assembly GCF_018294505.1). Lineage (NCBI taxonomy): Eukaryota > Viridiplantae > Streptophyta > Magnoliopsida > Poales > Poaceae > Triticum > Triticum aestivum. The sequence continues at coordinate 197,936,143 of NC_057796.1, read as the reverse complement.
TCTTACATACCTCAAGGCGCTCTACTCCAGCTTGCAAGCACGAAACCTCCGGCGGTCTTATCCTGCAATTGATCCATCAGTAAAAGTCACTATTATATTGCCTCAGTTTCTTGGACAAAATAGAATGAAAAGGCTAAAAATCTGACGTCAGATATATAGGCATGGCAATTTATATTGGCACGTGGCAAATATAATTTGCAAGCACGGCAATTTTCCGGTAAAAAATTGAACTAACACGGATTTGCCATGCCATTCTTGACACGCACAACTTGCCATGAAAACGTACGTTTTGCCATGCCTAAAAATCAGACGTCTGCTGAATATCCGGATCCAAAGAAAAGAATGTCATGTCTTAAATAAACGAGGAAAATAATTATACTATCATAAGCACATCACATGTCTGTTGTAATAACTATATTATCCCATTTTTTTTTGGAACGAAAGGACTCCCATTTTAAAAACATGACTTCAAACTATTTCGAGTCGTTTATAAATTTTGATCCAAGAGCTGTAGACTATAGCGACCTCTTACATTCTAGCAGGTAAGATTACTTCCTAAAGTTGCAAGATTATTTTATAGGCAAAAAATATATAATTTTGGTATTTTTGGGAAGGCGCCCATTGCACAAATTAGCATCACCAACTTGGCCATATGCATTACCCAAGAATTTCGGTGAATAAATGCCCATCTTTACATACCCCGTGAAGAAAAAAGTTCATCGTTATATAAGCTCATCAAAATAAATAAAAATTCCGCAATTCTTATGAAAAATTTCAACTTGTTTCTTAACTCCTTAGTTATCCAGATTTACGCCGTGCATACGACTACAATTCGTACATTGTAGCTCACATTTTGGATGATTTTTAATGAGATAATATTACCGGGAGTCATAGAACTTGTGCTCGATGTTTAGTTTGATGCTAAAATGTGACGCCCGGATAATCAAGCTACAGTAATCCCACGTTAATGTTGCCACGTCACCTCGATTTCTGTTGCTAATCTCGCGTTAGTTCGAAACCGGTTCGAATTCGAATTCAAACTCAAGCAAACAATAAAATATTTTCAAATATTTAAAACTAAAATGTTGGGGTGTTGCCGAATAATTCATGAGTAATAATGGTGAAGAAACCAACATTTCTTATAATATTTAAATTCACTAAAATAACCAAAGCATAGGGCAAAATAATTAATTTAATGCCTTTTATAAAGTTATAATAATATAACTAAATTAGTAGTGTGCCAAAATAATTATGGCAGTGGCCTAATTAGTAATACTAATTTAGGTGCTAACTTGGTATTTTATAAAACTAAAATAATAGAAACTATAAATGAAAACAGTAAAGAAATAAAAGAAAAATATAAAAGGAAAAGCAAATCAAGAAAGAACAAAAAAAAGGGGGCAAAGCCCCCCCTCTCCTTGGGCCGAGTGGCCCAACTGGCCACCCAGGCCACCAGGAGGCCCACCCCGCTCTCCCCATATCCCCCATCCCCCGAAACCCTAGCCCAACCACCCACACTACCCCCCGATTCACTCGCTCCCTCTGCCCCTCCCCCGATCCAGATCGAGGGGCAGAGACTCCGGCGACCAC
>NC_057796.1:197926484-197933823 GCF_018294505.1 Triticum aestivum | reverse complement strand
CGCGCCGGGCTACGGCCACCGCCGGCGCCCCCTGTTGCCCTGTTCGGGTGCACGGGCGCCCACACCCACACCCCGCGCCCGTTAACCCTGTTGGCCACATGGGCCTATGACAAGTGGGGCCCGCCCCTGAGAACAAAAGAAAAAGGAATTAAAAAGAAAATATAAATAATAATAATAATAAATAATAATAATATATTAAAAATAATTAATTAATTGAAGAATTAATTAACCTAATTAATTTTTGATTAATTAAACTAATCTAATAACTAAACTAATTAAACTATTAGTTAATTAATTAATCAGTCAATGACAGGTGGGCCCCGCACGTCAGTTTGACCCAGTCAACGCCCTGTTGACTGCTGACGTCATGATGACGTCAGCAGGCACTATTCTGGATAATGTTGAATTAAATAAATTAAATAAATTCTAAAATGATTTAAAACTTTAGAAAATCATATAAAATAACCGTAGCTCAGATGAAAATACTTTCTACATGAAAGTTGCTCAGAACGACGAGACGAATCCGAATACGCAATCCATTCGTCCGCCACGCGTCCCTAGCATAGTGAACCTGCAACATTTCACCTCCGGTTCATCTGTCCGAAAACGCGAAACATCGGGAATACTTCCCGGATGTTCCCCCCTTCGCCGGTACCACCTACTGTCGCGTTAGGACACACCTAGCACTGCTCATTGTCATGTCACGCATCGTCATGCTTATGTTTGCATTGTATTTACTGTTTCCTCCCCCCTCTTCTCTTCGGTAGACTACGAGACCGACGCTGCTGCTGACCAGTTCGACTACGGAGTTGACGACCCCTCCTACTTGCCAGAGCAACCAGGCAAGCCCCCCCCCTTGATCACCAGATATCGCCTATTCTTCTCTATACTGCTTGCATTAGAGTAGTGTAGCATGTTACTGCTTTCCGATATCCTATCCTGATGCATAGCCTATCCTTGCTTCTACTGTTGTTACCTTTACCTGCAATCCTACATGCTTAGTATAGGATGCTAGTTTTCCATCAGTGGCCCTACATTCTTGTCCGTCTGCTGGGCGGTGATCACGGGTATATACTTATATACTATATACATGACACATGTGATGACTAAAGTCGGGTCGGCTCGTAGGAGTACCCGCAAGTGGATCTTTGTGGCGGAGCAACAGGGCAGGTTGAGACCACCTAGGCGAGAGGTGGGCCTGGCCCTGGACGGCGTCCGCGGTTACTTCGACATAACACGCTTAACGAGTTCTTGGTATTTGATCTGACTCTGGCCATTTGGTCTATACGCACTAACCATCTACGCGGGAGTAGTTATGGGTATCCCGGCGTCGTGGTATCAGCTGAAGCCTTCGTGACGTCAGCGACTGAGTGGCGCGCGCCGGATTGGACAGGAACGCCACTAGGCTAGGTCTGTTTCCGGCCGCGTTCGCAACGTGCAGGTATGCAATGGGCGATGGGCCCAGACCCCTGCGCGCATAGGATTTAGACCGGCGTGCTGACCTCTCTGTTGTGCTTAGGTGGGGCTGCGACGTGTTGATCTTCCGAGGCCGGGCATGACCCAGAAAAGTGTGTCCGGCCAAATGGGATCGAGCGTCTTGGGTTATGTGGTGCACCCCTGCAGGGAAGTTTATCTATTCAAATAGCCGTGTCCCTCGGTAAAAGGACGACCCGGAGTTGTACCTTGACCTTATGACAACTAGAACTGGATACTTAATAAAACACACCCTTCCAAGTGCCAGATATAACCTGGTGATCGCTCTCTAACAGGGCGACGAGGAGGGGATCGCCGGGTAGGATTATGTTATACGATGCTACTTGGAGGACTTCAATCTACTCTCTTCTACATGCTGCAAGATGGAGGCTGCCAGAAGCGTAGTCTTCGACAGGATTAGCTATCCCCCTCTTATTCTGGCATTCTGCAGTTCAGTCCACCGATATGACCCTTTACACATATACCCATGCATATGTAGTGTAGCTCCTTGCTTGCGAGTACTTTGGATGAGTACTCACGGTTGCTTTTCTCCCTCTTTTCCCCTTTCTATACCTGATCGTCGCAACCAGATGCTGGAGTCCAGGAGCTAGAGATCCCGAGGATGATTCTACATGGAGTTCGGCTTCGAGGAGTAGTTAGGAGGTCCCAGGCAGGAGGCCTTGCCTTTTCGATCGTTGCTAATTTTGTGCTAGCCTTCTTAAGGCAAACTTGTTTAACTTATGTCTGTACTCAGATATTGTTGCTTCCGCTGACTCGTCTATGATCGAGCAATTGTATTCGAGCCCTCGAGGCCCCTGGCTTGTATTATGATGCTTGTATGACTTATTTATGTTGTAGAGTTGTGTTGTGATATCTTCCCGTGAGTCCCTGATCTTGATCGTACACATTTGCGTGCATGATTAGTGTACGGTCAAATCGGGGGCGTCACAAGTTGGTATCAGAGCCAACTGCCTGTAGGAACCCCCCTTTCCACACTCCTTGGCCGAAGTCGAGTCTAGACATTACAAAACTTTTACTAACATGGCTGTGTGTCTTACGGGCCCACGTCGCCATTGGGTGGTACTAGGATCTTTTACTCCTCGACCTTTACTCTGGGACTCTGAACTCTCTTCTACTCGGGTTAAACGAATTTGCTAACTCTAACACTAGGATCTCGTTATCACTTTCACCCGGAGAGCCCCTTATTACTGATGATCGTCTGCTGCCCGTGAAGACCCTGAAGATACTCTCCGCTGATAACCCGAGAACTTGTGTTTATCGCTTTTGCAATTCCCTTTCATCGATAAACTCCTATGGATAACCACGTATACTCGCCACTCATACAATGTTTCCCAGTTGATCTTGTTATTACAAGATACCCCAAATTCTCTCTGTTGTTCCGAGAATCCTTTGAGCTTACTGCCTTGCTGTTCTTTGTCACCTGAATACCCCTACGGATAATTCTCGCACTTACCGAGTATCCGCTCATCCCCAGTTGATTCAAGTATTCCACAATAGTCTTCAAAATACTATTCGATCTTCCGAAAATCCTCAGGAGCCTATTGCTCTTGAAATTCTTGTTTGCCTGCATTATGGTTAATCCCATAAGTCTCGTAATCTTATTGGCATCTCTTGTCATTATCATTTTGAGTCCGTTGATTCAATTTGTTGCGAATGCTCGCAATCCTCAATCATATCCTAGAATTCATTCTTCCGGCTCAGACGTCATTTTAAACGTGAGCTGGATCTCGACCTATCAAATTGCCATCGATTGTATCCCTAAGGCTATTCAACTTATCCATCCCTAATCAGAGCATTGCTTCGGATCCCTTGATTTGGAAATCATAATTCCTTTGCATTTGAGCTTTGAGTTAGTCAGTTGCTTCTATAATCCGATGCACTTGCATTCCTTCTTCCTTTGATAGAGTACCGATACTCACATCAGCTCCGTTGTAGACCACCAGACCTCTTGTTGGATTATTATCTGGCAGTGTCCTCCATATTCAAATAACCTTGTGAGCCTTTCCACGGATATATAAGGCCTTTGGTAAATTGTTTCCTCTACTTTCTCAACCATGCTCTGTTTTTGAGCTGGTGGTATTTACTATTGAAGCTTGTGGTATATGTTTCCACGATACCCTGACAGGTTGAACCTATGCCTTCCTTAATATGTGTGAACTCAAAAGTTTTCGCGAGTCATACTCTTCTGGTATTTTGCTAGATAAAATTTCAACACTACAACTTATTCGAAAGTGAGAGGTGAATGGAAGGTTATACATTGAAGAAGTGGGAGTCGACCTTGAACCTTGTGTTCATGCCCATGGACACGATGTAGATCCTACCATAGAAGCTTCTTGTAATAATAACTATTTTGTTGATATAATATCATCTGGTATCTGTGAATTGACCCTATGCAATCGTGGTTCCGACCATATTTTCTCTTTGATCCCATTTCTCGGACAAGTTAAAGCACTTGTCTTTTGCAAGTCAATACCCCAGTCCAACCTCTACTTTGGTTTGTCGTCGAGTATTACCCCCCTGGTATCTCGAGATTATCACGGAACTGCATAACTTATTATGAGTTCTCCATCAAGTATTACATTCTCATTGATTCCAATTTTTCACGGGCTCCGAGTTATTAAACACTCAAGGACATCGATAACTAAATCGAGTCCGCATCACGATTAAACAACTCTTAGTAATCTTCTTTGCTTACGAGTTCGTACTCGATCACGTCATCCCTAGCCTGCTCGGCTATATCCTTATCTTGATGATTTTAGCTGTGCTACCTGGTCCTTATTCCCGGAGCACCACTTTCGACGATGAGCTAAGCTTACGTCGATTTTCCTCGTCATATCGTTTCACCTCGAACAACAAACTTGACCTCGAGTTTGTGTAGTATCTGTGGCTCCAATAATCTTTTGTTGCATCAGTCCTGTTGCTTGATGCAGTCGCTGATCAATTGCTTCTTCGTGGATCCCCTCGACAATAAAATGTCGTGATCGTCATCAACATTTTGACTCCTTCCAGGATATCAATGGAATTCTTGATGATAAGTGCCATCCTCGTTCCTTGGTAATTTGAGTTACCATCGACAACATCCTTACATTCCTTTCATCACAAACTTGATCATATTATGGAGCTCCTTGCTAACCAGCTTATGTTATGTTCTACATTGAAGTATTACTGTCTTTCATGTCAAGGATGTTGTGAGGATTGCCCCACCTCTTAAGAATTCCTGATATAGTAATACTTCTCGCCATCTCCATTCATTTCCAGGTTCACGTGTTGATTCTAACCGGGATACCAATAGGTGAACTGTGTTGTTCGGATTCTAAAACTTCTAGCAACCCTATTGCTTTGAAGTCAATGGTCGGCCGTTCATTCTTAGACTATTGATTATTGAATCACCATTCCGACGTTGGTCGTGCAACCCATCCCATATTTCGGGTGCACTTTTCAACCAATGTTTAATTGGGTATGTTTTCCTCGAGCATACCTCATTATATCATTCGATCTAGCTAATGTTATCTCCTTGGTCACATAGTTGTGGAAATCCATCTTTTGGAAATCTCAATGGATTGTCGCTGAGTCAATCAGCCACCTCCTCATCCTCTCGTTGGTATACTGATGGACTCTTGTTTCGGAACTCGCTTCCATAGTTTGTTTCGCGAGAATCTTACAATGTCATCTCGTCAATTGGTGTTGCACCTTTTTCTTCTTAGGCATCCTAAGTCTGAGGAATCGTGACACCAATCAGATCTGAATCTCGGTCAGATATGATGGTTGGAACATATTTCCAAGAGTTATAACATTGGTCTCTACATAACTCGATAAGGTGGTGTCTTTGCTTAGCACCCCTAGCCAGAGGACCTTTTGTTATAATTTCCTTTTTAGCAAGGTTAACCATTCTTCCATGAGGAAATTGAAAGACTTATTCTATATGTTGTTCCTGATGAATCCTTGTGTATTCCAAGTCTGTCTTTTGCTTGAAGACCATGTCAATGCTATCTCGAAGCATGTCTATGGTACCCCGAATTTTAATAAGAACATTTGAAGCATAATGCTAAACTTTCTTTATCAATTATCCAAACACCGTTGTATGGGTAATGGCATGAAATTTCTCTCCTCTTTCCTAAAGGGTTTTCTACGTTATATCCCAACATGGATATCATGCTCTGCTTACCCTTGGGAAGAATATACCCTTGAAATATGTGTTTAAACACATTTTCCTTTCCATTGTTCTGTTTAATCTGATAATGATATTTTCCTTTCCATTCTTTTGTTTAACCCTTCTTGGGTTCTATATGATCTAAGCAGTAATATTCTCCTGCTTATGTAAACACCTCGGTGTACAATTCTGTCAGCAAGACCCTGTTACTATTGTTGATGACATCCCGGTAGCCACCGATGGACGAGAACTTTGCCTAATGGTCCGCCTCGTTTCAACGAGCAGGAAAATGGTTCTCTTCGTCCCTCGCCCTTGGTACCAACGTGTTGCCGACATAACTGACATGGTATTCTCTGACATGCCTTGCTATCATGACCGTGCAAGATATCACTGCTCCTATAAAAAAAACCACATGGTGGGCCCATAACCCACAGTTCCACAGGATCGAAACCTGACTCTCCTGTACACCATGTTATCAAAGATATTCCTCGCGCTTGACTTCTTATGTAACTCACGGGCCATCTGCCAAGTGATATATTCTAGTATCAGACACAATACTTATTCCCGTTGATCTCAACCCCTTTCACACTTTGTTTCAGGCATCGAACGATTGCCTGCCCGCTTGAAACTTCCCATGATACCTCTTTATTTTGCTCTCGATATTTTCTTAAGTTTCAATTCGAGAGTTACTTTCCGCCACCTTCCCCGATGATATCGACCAGATAGTCAACCTTGAAGAGGTCCGTTCTTCCGGAATACCCCCATTACTCTATCGTAAGTACGATGGAGATCCTGAAGAAAGGACGCCGACTTGATCATGGTGACTTGAAGCAGAGAAATGAAGACATCAACGAAAGGGATCAACCTCTTCGAAAGGGCAGCCAAGACCGAGAAGACTCGTTAGGTTTTTCACTACCAGCACCTCCCCCCCTTACTCCACCGCTTAAATCTTGGGACGAGATTTCTTGTAGTGGAGGAGAATTGTGACGCCCGGATAATCAAGCTACAGTAATCCCACGTTAATGTTGCCACGTCACCTCGATTTCTGTTGCCAATCTCGCGTTAGTTCGAAACCGGTTCGAATTCGAATTCAAACTCAAGCAAACAATAAAATATTTTCAAATATTGAAAACTAAAATGTTGGGGTGTTGCCGAATAATTCATGAGTAATAATGGTGGAGAAACCAACATTTCTTATAATATTTAAATTCACTAAAATAACCAAAGCATAGGGCAAAACAATTAATTTAATGCCTTTTATAAAGTTATAATAATATAACTAAATTAGTAGTGCGCCAAAATAATTATGGCAGTGGCCTAATTAGTAATACTAATTTAGGTGCTAACTTGGTATTTTATAAAACTAAAATAATAGAAACTATAAATGAAAACAGTAAAGAAATAAAAGAAAAATATAAAAGGAAAAGCAAATCAAGAAAGAACAAAAAAAAGGGGCAAAGCCCCCTCTCTCCTTGGGCCGAGTGGCCCAACTAGCCACCCAGGCCACCAGGAGGCCCACCCCGCTCTCCCCATATCCCCCACCCCCCGAAACCCTAGCCCAACCACCCACACCCCCCCGATTCACTCGCTCCCTCTGCCCCTCCCCCGATCCAGATCGAGGGGTAGAGACTCCGGTGGCCACGCCGCGGCCCCCCCCAAGACGCCGGCGCCCGTTCCTGGCGCTGCCCCGCCGCC
>NC_057796.1:197925643-197926164 GCF_018294505.1 Triticum aestivum | reverse complement strand
TCCCAGCACGACCCCATCGCCCCAGACCGCCGCCTCTGCCCCGCAGTTCCTCCTGCCGTCATCGTGTCGTCGCCTCGCCACCGGAGGTGGACGGATCCTCGAGGCCCCGTTGAGGATCTGGCCTACCTCGCCTCCTCCTTGCCATGGCCGGCCCCGAGCGCCGCGCCTGCTGCAGCACCGCCGTCGCGGCCACCTCATCGCCCGGAGCTTCCTCGCCGGACTGCTTCCTCCACGTCGCCGTCGTCCCCGTCGACCACCCCGACCCCCGCTGCCTTTCCCCCTACCGGCCCCGTGAGCTCCGCTCCTCCTCCTCCTTCCCCTGTTCTCGTGCGCGCAAGCCCACGGCCGCGCACGCACGCGCGCCCTGGCCCCCCGGTCCCCGACTGCCGCTCCCTGCGCGCGGCCCTGCTCGCCGTCCCCTCCCGTTGTCCGCCGTGGCCGCGCTCCATCCGCGTCCAGTCTGGCCTCTCACGCGCTCGCGCAGGCCCTCGTCGCGCCCTGTCTCTGCAGCCCATCGGCCG
>NC_057796.1:197889815-197925419 GCF_018294505.1 Triticum aestivum | reverse complement strand
ACGGCCTCGCCCCGCCACGCCGGGCTACGGCCACCGCCGGCGCCCCCTGTTGCCCCGTTCGGGTGCACGGGCGCCCACGCCCACACCCTGCGCCCGTTAACCCTGTTGGCCACATGGGCCTATGACAAGTGGGGCCCGCCCCTGAGAACAAAAGAGAAAGGAATTAAAAAGAAAATATAAATAATAATAATAATAAAAAAATAATAATAATATATTAAAAATAATTAATTAATTGAAGAATTAATTAACCTAATTAAATTTTGATTAATTAAACTAATCTAATAACTAAACTAATTAAACTGTTAGTTAATTAATTAATCAGTGAATGACAGGTGGGCCCCGCACGTCAGTTTGACCCAGTCAACGCCCTGTTGACTGCTGATGTCATGCTGACGTCAGCAGGCACTATTCTGGATAATGCTGAATTAAATAAATTAAATAAATTCTAAAATGATTTAAAATTTTAGAAAATCATATAAAATAAACCGTAGCTCACATGAAAATACTTTCTACATGAAAGTTGCTCAGAACGACGAGACGAATCCGAATACGCAGTCCGTTCGTCCGCCACGCGTCCCTAGCATAGTGAACCTGCAACATTTCACCTCCGGTTCATCTGTCCGAAAACGCGAAACATCGGGAATACTTCCCGGATGTTCCCCCCCTTCGCCGGTACCACCTACGGTCGCGTTAGGACACACCTAGCACTGCTCATTGTCATGTCACGCATCGTCATGCTTATGTTTGCATTGTATTTACTGTTTCCTCCCCCCTCTTCTCTCTGGTAGACTACGAGACCGACGCTGCTGCTGACCAGTTCGACTACGGAGTTGACGACCCCTCCTACTTGCCAGAGCAACCAGGCAAGCCCCCCCCTTGATCACCAGATATCGCCTATTCTTCTCTATACTGCTTGCATTAGAGTAGTGTAGCATGTTACTGCTTTCCGATATCCTATCCTGATGCATAGCCTATCCTTGCTTCTACTGTTGTTACCTTTACCTGCAATCCTACATGCTTAGTATAGGATGCTAGTTTTCCATCAGTGGCCCTACATTCTTGTCCGTCTGCTGTGCTATACTATCGGGCCGTGATCACCTAGGCGGTGATCACGGGTATATACTTATATACTATATACATGACACATGTGATGACTAAAGTCGGGTCGGCTCGTAGGAGTACCCGCAAGTGGATCTTTGTGGCGGAGCGACAGGGCAGGTTGAGACCACCTAGGCGAGAGGTGGGCCTGGCCCTGGACGGCATCCGCGGTTACTTCGACATAACACGCTTAACGAGTTCTTGGTATTTGATCTGAGTCTGGCCATTTGGTCTGTACGCACTAACCATCTACGCGGGAGTAGTTATGGGTATCCCGGCGTCGTGGTATCAGCCGAAGCCTTCGTGACGTCAGCGACTGAGTGGCGTGCGCCGGATTGGACTGGAACGCCACTAGGCTAGGTCTGCTTCCGGCCGCGTTTGCAACGTGCAGGTGTGCAATGGGCGATGGGCCCAGACCCCTGCGCGCATAGGATTTAGACCGGCGTGCTGACCTCTCTGTTGTGCTTAGGTGGGGCTGCGACGTGTTGATCTTCCTAGGCCGGGCATAACCCAGAAAAGTGTGTCCGGCCAAATGGGATCGAGCGTGTTGGGTTATGTGGTGCACCCCTGCAAGGAAGTTTATCTATTCAAATAGCCGTGTCCCTCGATAAAAAGGACGACCCGGAGTTGTACCCTGACCTTATGACAACTAGAACTGGATACTTAATAAAACACACCCTTCCAAGTGCCAGATATAACCTGGTGATCGCTCTCTAACAGGGCGACGAGGAGGGGATCGCCGGGTAGGATTATGCTATACGATGCTACTTGGAGGACTTCAATCTACTCTCTTCTACATGCTGCAAGATGGAGGCTGACAGAAGCGTAGTCTTCGACAGGATTAGCTATCCCCCTCTTATTCTGGCATTCTGCAGTTCAGTCCACCGATATGACCCTTTACACATATACCCATGCATATGTAGTGTAGCTCCTTGCTTGCGAGTACTTTGGATGAGTACTCAAGGTTGCTTTTCTCCCTCTTTTCCCCTTTCTATACCTGATTGTCGCAACCAGATGCTGGAGTCCAAGAGCTAGAGATCCCGAGGATGATTCTACATGGAGTTCGGCTTCGAGGAGTAGTTAGGAGGTCCCAGGCAGGAGGCCTTGCCTTTTCGATCGTTGCTAATTTTGTGCTAGCCTTCTTAAGGCAAACTTGTTTAACTTATGTCTGTACTCAGATATTGTTGCTTCCGCTGACTCGTCTATGATCGAGCAATTGTATTCGAGCCCTCGAGGCCCCTGGCTTGTATTATGATGCTTGTATGACTTATTTATGTTGTAGAGTTGTGTTGTGATATCTTCCCGTGAGTCCCTGATCTTGATCGTACACATTTGCGTGCATGATTAGTGTACGGTCAAATCGGGGGCGTCACATAAAACTTTTAAAATATAGATTTGTAGTCATCCAACTTGCGTGTTCGTGCAAGTGCAAATATGGTCACTTCGCTCGTATTCAAATGTATCCTTCGCTTATGTGGCACGCCAGCGTGGCTATGGCCTACTGTCATTGACTGAAACAGCTGGTGCAACTCACTCTTTTTTTTTTGCTTAAGCACAGCTAACTCTGTCTTTAATTAAAAATAGAGAAATGAGATTTTTTTTGAGACATAATAGAGAAATGAGAATAAAAAGGGGTCGTGCGGGATTCGAACTCCGGACCACATATACAGCAAGCGCACTAGCAAGCACTCCATCGACTAAGTCTTTTATAATGGAAGTAGGTCCTTTTTTTATTCTTTTTTCCCGGGTTTTGGAAAAATCTTAGCTTTTTTCACCAATTTTTTTCAAATGAATTCAAATGAAAAACAAGCTTTGAAATATATAATGCTTAACCCACAACGTACAAAACTTTTTCACAAGCGAGATCTTTTTTCTATTCCTTTTTTCGGATGGGGCTGGAAAAATCTGGGTTTCATAATATCTCAGAAATTCTAGTTTTTTTTGCCTAAAATTTCAAAATCAATTTTGAATTCAAATAATTTTAACGTGTAACAAAAAGTAAGTTATCAAAAATTTGGTCCAGGAGAAAAAAATCAATACGAGTAGTTGTCGTGGCCAAAATATAAAATTCAGTATTTCTCTTTATATGCACTAATAGGTACTTGATCGTAGTGGTTAGCTTCTGCGCTTCCACGTGAGGTCTACAGATTGATTTTGTCGCTCCCCTTTTATTCTGCAAAATTATCCATGCGCTCGGGTTACTAACTTCTGCTTGACCCACTGACAGATGGACCCCGCGTAATTTAGCTAATTACCTGGTTAGCCTAACACATTGTTAGTATCCTACTGACTAGTGGGCCCACCCCTAAATTACCCATGAGACAGCATGAGCCTCTTTATCTGATTGATGGACACAAACTTGACAGGCTGTTTCGTCTAATTAAATAAAGTTTAGGTGTGCATGTTTACTGTCCACCGGCGTTGGTCGGATGGACATGCGTCTTAGTGTTTTATTAACCCGTCCTAGGTTCAAACCTCATCCGCCTCATCTTTCTTAATTGTATTTGAGGCCTTTTGCAGGTAATAAAATAAATTGCAAGGGAGTTCTTTGAAAAAACGACATGCTAGGGTCACAAAGCTTGTGCACTCCTAGCCACTGACATGTGGGACTCCGGCAGGCTAGCGTGCCATGTGAGCAGGCCATATGGCTGGATACGAGAGGAAACACCGTATTTGCATGAGAACGCAAGTTGAATGACCACAAATCCGTATTTTTAAAGTTTTAGCACCAAACTGAATATCGAACGCAAGTTCTGTGACTCCCGGTGATATTACATCATTTTTAATGTTGGCATCTCAACGACCATGGTTCACTCAGCTATTCAATCAATCAAACCCACTCTGCATCGGAAGAGCCACCTAAGATCAATTCTAGAAGAATCGTGGTATGTCTACTTCTTATATAATAACACTAGTATAAAGATTAGACCAATAGAAATGTACTCTAGCAGATTTATCATCGCTTCCTATATCTCGATAATTTTGGAGGGAATTCTCGTCTCCAATTCAGGCAAAGAGGAGGTTTCTTGTCTGCTTGAGATCACGAAAAGGTTTGGTGTGGCCACGGGCATGAAGATAAACCCTACCAAGTATACTGTGGCACCTATCTAATGTCAGGATGTAGATTTGGACCAAATGTTGCCGGGTTTTGCTGGGCGGTGAGTGGGTTTCCTGATCATGTACCTTGTCTTATCAATTTCCCTGGGAAGACTAAGGAAACTCCACATCCAATTCATTTTTGACCAGAACAAGGCTAAACTTGTAGCTGGAAGGGTAAACTGATGAATAGTGCTGGATGACGTGCCCTAGTCCGACCGGTGCTCTCTGCAAAACCCATATCTTCCCTGATGGCTATTCTTGCTGCACCCGGAACTCTCAAGGACATTGACAAGATTTGTACAAAATTCCTATGGGCTCATGACGAAAACTTGACGGGAGGAAAGTGCAAAGTTAACTGGCGATAGATTTGTTTGCTTGCGGACCTGGGAGGGCTCGACATCCATGGTACATAGAAATTTGCAAGGGCACTTCGGCTTCGATGACTTTGGCTTTCTTGGACTGACGCGGGTAGACCGTGTGATGTAGGGTGGAACCCTAATGGCCGATCTTTCACGATTTGGAGGGGAATTCCCGAAGAACACGATGAACACACAAGAGGAAAACACTCAAATCAACAAGATCTAATGACACATGTGCTAAATCCACATACACAAAGGGGGACACAAGATCCAAAGTCAACAAGGGAGGATACACGGTAGCTAGTTCATCCCAATCCGTGAGGAAAGAGGTCTTGAATCCACTTGTGGGATCTTCTCCGTGAGGAGGTCTTGAATCCACTTGGGGGATCTTCTCCTTGAGGAGGTCTTGAATCCACTTGGGGGATCTTCTCCTTGAGGAGGCCTCCATTTCCAAAGGAGTAGGGGATAAGTGGATGAGAAATGCTCTATCTCAAATGAGCTATCACATTGCTAACCCTAGATGGAGAGGGGAGAGGTATATTTATATTCTTAGTACAAGTTGGGGCGAATGGATGGGTACATGGGCCGGTGGCCCGTTACACTGCGCGTAGGGGGCGTCGAATGTCCGGGCGTCGGGCCGGATGTCTGGGCCTTCAGGACAGGCCGTATGTCCAGGCTGAGGAGGCCGCATGTCCGGGGCTGGCTTCGGATGGCGTCGGTTGCGCTCTGTGAAGGAGGGGCCGGATTTCCGAGCTGGCGCCGGATGTCCGGGCCCTGTAGCACTTCGTCTGCTAGGCTGTTGCTATTGTTGATATCTTAAGGGGCCGAGGCCAGATGTCCAAGGCCTGGGAGCTTTCTCTGGTTTCTTTCGTCGTGCTCCCTTGTCCATGTACTTGGAGACTTGTTCATCTTCATGAGCATCTCCGAGAGGGTCTTCTCCATACCTAATCACACATAGCATTCCGGCTTTAGGTAGTAGCCATGTCTCACGTGGGTCATACGGAATATCACAAAGGAGAGATGTCACCTCGGTTTCGAGAGCACTTGCACAGGATCGTGTTATTGGTCCACTAGGCACTTGGGGAGACGTAAGTAGGTTCATGGTGATGACCGTAGGATGCTCCGCATCATCTCCCCCCCTATTGGGAAAGATCCGACCTCGGATCGAAGACCTCACCACCATGGTAGGGAGAGAGATCCTTGATGCTGAAGATATCGCTCAGGTTGTACTTGTCGCGTGGTATGTCAATCTTGTATGCATTGTTGTTGTAGTGTGCGATCACCTTGAAGGGTCCGTCGGCTCGAGGTAGTAGCTTGGACTTGCGTTCGTTGGTGAAGCGGTCCTTGTGAAGGTGTAGCCACACATGATCTCCAATGTTGAATATCATGGGTTGCTTGTTGATGTTGTGCTTGGTCACGAGGCGCTGTACTTGGTGCTTGATTGCTTGTCTTGTATCTTCACGCACCTTCTTGAGATAGCTAGCTCATGCACTCGCGTCCATGTTGATGCGCTCTTGTATGGGTACCAGTACAATGTCCAATGGGGACAATGGATTGAATCCATAGACGATTTCGAAGGGGGACTTGCCGGTAGTTCAATGTCTTGCTCGATTGTAGGCGTACTCGTGATGGGTAAACATTCCTCCCACTCCTTGATATTCTTTTTGATCAACACACGGAGGAGAGTTGATAGTGTCCGCTAGGTGACCTCCGTTTGGCCATCGGTTTGTGGATGGTATGCGAAAGAGAAGAGTAGCTTGATTCCGAGCTTGGTGCATAAGGTCTTCCAAAATTAGCTAAGGAACTTGACATCACGGTCCGACACAATAGTCTTGGGCACTCCATGTAGACGCAAGATTTCCCTACAAAGGAGATTTGCAACATGTGAATCATCGTCTATCTTGTTGCATGGAATAAAGTGTGCCATCTTAGAGAAATGGCCCACAACAACAAATATTGAATCATTTCCATTTTGAGTTCTAGGCAAACCAAGCACAAAGTCCATACTAATATCTTCCCATGGGTGATATGAAATAGGAAGTGGCATATAGATACCATGGGATTGAGCTTTAGACTTACCTTTGCAACAAGAGCATCGTTGGTAGCGGGAGACGTCACGAAACATCTTGGGCCAAAAGTAGTTCTTGGAGAGCGTAGCGAATGTCTTGTCGCGTCCAAAGCGACCCATAAGCCCTCCACCGTGAGCCTCTTGCAAAAGTAACAAATGAAGAGAAGACTCGGGGATGCAAGGCTTGTTAGCTCTCATTAGATAATCATCCTTGATATAATATCGCTCCCAAGTGTGATGCGTTAGACATGTTGCATAAGGAATGGCAAATGAAACATCATGCGCATACAAGTCTTTTATGTGCTCAAATCCTATGACTTTAATTCAAGTTGAGTTACAAACATGCATTTGCGGGAAAGAGCGTTCACCACAACATTTTCCTTACCTTTGATATACTTGATAACATAAGGAAATGACTCAATGAACTCACTCCATTTGGCATGTAGCTTATTCAATTTTGTTTGACCTTTAAGGTATTTAAGTGTCTCATGATCCGTTTGGATGACAAATTTACGAGGACGAAGATAATGCTCGCACACATGCAAGACTCTCACTAAAGCATATCATTCTTTGTCATAAATGGGGTAATTAAGTTGCGCTCCTGAAAGTTTCTCGCAAAAGTATGCGATTGGGCGCTTCTCTTGAATCAGCACACCTCCCATGCCATTACCACTAGCGTTCCAATGCACCCCGAAAGTTTTATCAAAATTGGACAATGCAAGCAATGGAGCATGTGTAAGAAAATTCTTAAGCTCATGAAATGCGCTATCTTGGGATGGTACCCAAACAAATGATGCATTCTTCTTACTCAATGCATGCAATAGTGATGCAATAGTGCTAAAGTCCTTAACGAATCTACGCATGAAAGTGTTAGGTGCTTCGAATAAGCCCGTAGGCATGACTAACCACTCATATAAGCCAAACTTGGTTTTGAAAGCAGTTTTCCGTTCATCATCCTATTGAATGCGAATTTGGTAATAGCCACTTTTAAGATCAATTTTTGAGAAAACTGTGGCTCCGCTAAGCTCATCTAGCATATCGTCAAGGCGTGGAATGAGATGCCTATAGCGAACGATGATATCATTTATGGGACGACAATCGGAACATATGCAAAAAGTACCATCTCTCTTAGGCACAAGAACAATTGGAACGACACAAGGACTTAGGCTCTCACGTACATGCCCATTGTCAATGAGGTGTTAGATTTGCCTTTGTATTTCCTTGGTATCTTCGGGGTTGACGCGGTATGGTGCCTTGTTTGATAGAGGCGCGCCGAGATGAGGTCGATGTGGTGTTCAATGCCACGAAGGGGAGGTAGTCCAGGTGGTAGCTCATTGGGAAACACATCCACGAACTCATGCAATAGATTAGACAACACTAGAGGTAGATGGTGAGAGGTTTTAGTTCTTGCCGCTTCATCTTTGCACACTAGGACATAGTGTAGAACACTCGATGGGTGCTCGCACACATCTCTCATATCTCTTTTGGTGGCTAAAAGCACTAAGTTTTTCTTCTCGCTCATCGTGGAGGCACTCGATTTTGGCTTGCTTGTCGGCGATCACTTGAGTTGGCGACATAGGTCGTAGCACGTACTCCTTTCCCTTCATCTTGAAGCTATAATGATTGGTTCGCTCATTGTGGATGACACCACGGTCAAATTGCCAAGGTCGTCCAAGTAGGAGGTGGCAAACGGACATGGGAACCACATCACACTCCAATGTGTCTTCGTATGCACCGGTCTTGAAAGAGACTTGAACGGTGTGCTCCACTTGAATGGTGCTGGTGTCGCTAAGCCAACCTTGTATGGACGAGGATGCTTCATCTTAAAAAATTGTAGATTGGTACATAGCTCTTCACTTGCCAAATTGTAGCAACTTATTCCGCCGATGATGACCTTCACGGAACGACCATTGATGCCTGCTTTGGTGTGGAAGATATGGCAACGTTGGTCTTCGTCTTGTTGGTGTTGAAGCGTCAAGACCTTGGAGACAACAAGAGCGGGGCTTGAATCATTGTCACAAAAGACTTGGTCATCTTTGTCTTCATTCACTCGCCTGTGCATTGCCACGGTCTCAAGTGCTTCCATTTCTTCCTCACTCCCAGGTGTTGTCGTCGTTGGCGATCATGGTGCGCCGAGTGGGGCACTCAAATGTCTTGTGGCCTCAGCATTGACATGTGAAGCATTTGATGGAACTCATCTTGACAGTCTCATCCGTTGGAGTCGGTGAGGACGAAGCTCTCATCTTGAGGTTGCTTGTAGTAGGAGGATGAATTGAAGATATCGAAGTTTTCTTGTAACTTGACTTGTCGTCGTTGCTTGGTGTAACACCCCAAGGTCATGCTATAATAACCTCACACTAATGATGCCATGTCACCATGATATCTAAGCTTAATTGCCCCTTGATTGAAAAATAATTCAAATCCAAAATTCAAATGCAAGTCAATTTATTAAAATTTCAAATAGTAAAATAAAAATGTAGGTTTGGTTGCAAATATTCACTAACTAATTGTCATGGAGGAACCAACATTTTATGACGTGGTTAAATGCCCTAAAACAATTAAAATAGGGCAAAACGGGTAATTTAACATGCTTTTTTTTTCTAAATTGTGAAAATACAAATTATTTTGAATAAATCCCTAACCTTTTGTGGCAGTGTCCAAAATTGCACTTCAGTTATTGGACTAAGTTCCATATTTTATGAAAGACATTAGCTTTGGAAATAAAAAAAGAAACAAAAAGAAAAAGGAAAATACCTAAACTACTGTGCACTTAGCCTCACCCCCAGCTACAGGCTGGCCCGGCCCAACCTGGCCGGCCTTCCCCTACCTCCCGATGCGCCAGTAGAAGTACGCGTGCTCCATGGCCACCGCGCCCGGCCTCCTCGCGCTGAAGTGCTACAGGAGGGGATAAGAGCAGCCCCTGCTCCCCCAGCACTCTCCCCTCTCCTCGCAGCGCCCCCTAGATCCCGTTTTCTCTGACCCTCTCCCTCTCTGCCTTGTACCCGAGCGCTACTGCCGCCGCGCCGTCACCGTGCATGTGGCCACCGGCCACCATTCCTCACTCCACTTTGTCCGGGAGCATTGCCGACGATGGCTACATCGACCACGCACATCGTGTCGGGTAGGAACGTCGCCGAGCAGCCATCTTCATCCATCTACTTCAACGTTGGCTGCCGCAACCCCCCATTCGATCTGCACCCTCCTAGAAACACACGGCTTCCCCGAGCGCCTCATCTGCCTCACTGCGAGATCCGCAGAAAAGCCTCTCCTTCCCGTGCATTTCGGCCGCCCTAGCTAGCTCTCCATCGCAGTCGAGCTCCTGTCGCCATCATTGAGCTCGACCTCATCGCCGTCGTCTATTCCAGAGACGACCTGATGTCTACTACACAACTTGTTCTTGTAGACTCGTGTTGGGCATCCAAGCGCAGAGTTTTGAAGGACAGTAGCAAATTTCCCTCAAGTGGATGACCTAAAGTTTATCAATCCGTGGGAGGGTAGGATGAAGATGGTGTCTATCAAACAACCCTGCAACCAAATAAAGAGTCTCTTGTGTCCCCAACACACCAAATACAATATGGTAAATTGTATAGGTGCACGGTTAACAATGCAATGGCAAGGGAGAGTATACGAAGGTGTCGTCGAGGTTACCACCCTTGCTTACAGTTGATGGTGTCATGAAGGTGAAGTGGTCGTTGTCGATGACGAATTCGAGGTGAAGATAAGTGGAGGTGATGTTGGTGTCTAACCTCCCCTAAGTAGCCGAAAAAAGTTAGGAAACGGAAACCGCAACTCAAGTTCTCAAAACAAAGTGTGTGCAAATTGTTGGAGGTGCGAGCGGATAAGCGAATGGTGGTTGCGGAAAGCGGTGGTGGTATGCGGAAGTAATGGTGGAAACTCCAGTCAAAATTGGCGAATTCGGGGAAAAATGGTGGTGGTGGAGACGTATGCTGCTGCCAGGCACATGATATCCGGGCGTCAGCCCGGATGTCTAGGGGCCACGGGCTGGATGTCCGGGGCGCCAAATCCGTGGAAGAACTCGATGAACTAGGTGGGAAGAAGAAACTCTGGGGAAAAATTCATGCAATTTCGTGGATGGAAATTGGGGAAAAGTGGAGGGAATCTAGATCCACTAGTAACACAACAAATCCATGGATCAAATCCAACAAAACATCATCAAACCAACAAATCACAAAAAAAAATTGGGAGGGCTATTTTGTGGGGATTTTTCGAAATTGGGACAAAACAAAGCAAAATTAGCCTAGAAAGCGGGGGTAGGGACTCCAAATTCGTGATCGACCATGGCTGATGATACCAAGATGATGTAGGTTGGAACCCTAATGGCCGATCTTTCACGATTTGGAGGGGAATTCCCAAAGAACACGATGAACACACAAGAGGAAAACACTCAAATCAATGAGATCCAATCACACATGTGCTAAATCCACATACACAAAGGGGAACACAAGATCCATAGTCAACAAGGGAGGATACACGGTAGCTAGTTCATCCCAATCCATGAGAAAAGAGGTCTTGAATCCACTTGGGGGATCTTCTCCGTGAAGAGGTCTTGAATCCACTTGGGGGATCTTCTCCTTGAGGAGGCCTCGGTCTACAAAGGAGTAGGGGATAAGTGGATGAGAAAAGCTCTATCTCAAATGAGCTATCACATTGCTAACCCTAGATTGAGAGGGGAGAGGCCTATTTATGGTCTTAGTACAAGTTGGAGCGAATGGCTGGGTACATGGGCCGATGGCCCGTTACACTACGCATAGGGGGCGCGAGATGTCCAGGCGTCGGGCTGGATGTCCTGGTCTTCAGGACAGGTTGGATGTCCAGGCTGAGGAGGCCAGATGTCCGGGGTTGGCTTCGGTTGCGTTCTGTTAAGGTGGGGCCGGATTTATGGGCTGGCGCCGGATATCCAGGGCCGGGCCGGATGTCCGGGCCCTGTAGCACTTCGGCTACTGGGCTGCTGCTGTTCTTGACATCTTCAGGGGCCGAATGTGTGGGGCCTGGGAGCTTTTTCTATTTCCTTTTGTCATGCTCCCTCGTCCATTTACTTGGGGACTTGTCCATCTTCATGAGCGTCTCTGAGAGGGCCTTCTCCATACCTAATCATACATAGCATTCCGGCTTTAGGTAGTAACCATGTCTCGCGTGGGTCATAGGGAATATCACAAAGGAGAGATGTCACCTCGGGTTCGAGAGGTCTTGCACATGCTCATGTCATTGGTCCACCAGGCACTTGGGGAGACGTAGGTAGGTCCATGGGGATGACTGTAGGATGCTCCACATCACCATGGGTTGGCTCCTCTCTTCCTTGCGACGAGTGGGATCATGACCTGTGCTGCAACCAAGGTGAAAATTGGTGATGGTGCATCAAGCCTTTTCTGGGAATCCTCCTGGTTGGGTTCTGCGTCCTTGCGCATAGTTGCATCGTATCTGTTCTTGCGCTCTAGATTCAAGAACATATCGGTCAAGGAGGCCTTATAGGACAACATGTGCAACCAGGACATTAGACGACCACCACTTTCGGACACTCGCATGCTGTATTCCTTTGCCTATGGAACATGTTAAGTGCAGGTGATCTCAAACTCAACCCAGACTTGCCAGACAGTATCATTTGGAAAACTTCGAGCGCAAGATGATATTGTGCTGCAACAGCCTACAAGATTCAATTTGCTGGAAGAACAAGCTCATATTTCACAAACCCTTTTTGGTGTGCAAAGTCTCCTCCATGCTGAAAGTTCTTTATCTTGTTACTGCTGCTAGCTAGGCTTTGGTGCGCCGACAGACTCAAGCGACGGGGGTGGCCGAACGACTATTTCTGCCCACTATGTGTTCACAATGTCGTGACTTCAACACATGTTCTTTGGCAATGCCCTGAAGCACGAAAAGTTTGGAGCATGGCAGCTGCCTGGACTGGTTGTGCTTCCCTTGATCATCCGGCATGGCCTAACGGAAGCCGGTCCGAGGACTACTGGAATGCTATCGTGGGGACAACTCCAAACGGGAATTCAAAAGGGACCAAGTCTATCATGATCCTCATTGCTTGGGAGATCTGGTTAGAGAGGAACAACAAAGTGTTCGAGAAGAACATTGCCACACCGGCAGCTACAATGCCAGCCATCAGGTTATCCATCAAATCATGGAGATTGGCAGGTGCCAAGTGTATGCATCCTCCTTTTGGGGATCCAATGTGAAACATAGTGATTGGTAGTGACCCACATTTTCATTTTCTCTTAATTTCCTCCCTATAGTCATGACAACAGCTAAGTAATTAATGATACCTGCCTTTGATAATACACAAGCCAACACACGCTGGATTTTCAAATAAATAATAATTTTGGAGGGTGCTTCGAACTATTAGTATTCCCTTCATATTTAGTGGTTGTAAAGGCCTATTTTAGAGCATCTCCAATAGATGCCCAACAACTTGGTGCCCTAAAATTGGTTTTAGGTGAGGAGAATGAAGGTTTTTGAGCACCATAAAAGCTTTTACTTTGAAAAATGCTCTAAAATTAATTTGAGACAAATAAAAAATAAATATTACTTAATTGTTACAAAGTTCATCAAACCACAACCTCAATTTAAACACAAATATTCATCAAAAAGAACACAAAAGGTCATCACACACGACATTCTAGTGGTCTTTTTGCCCATTCCACGGAGATCTCAATGAAGATATTCCTGAGTATCTGCTTCTAGAATTTAATGATGAACTCTGAGAAAGAGTCAGATGCAGTCTTCCCTTCTAATGGGATGCACCATACTTCCCATGAAATCGTAGTAGGAGTAATCCAAACGTTAGACATGCTCAAACTCAGTGATCACGTTGTGCAAGATCACGATGGCAATCATGAAGTACAAAGCATCTCTTGTTCCCAAAACCTAGCCGGTCTTCACACAATAGCAAATCGGCCTTGCAAAATTCTAGACACCCTCTCCACATCCTTATTAGTAGTAGCTTGAGCATTGTACAATTGAACTTGTTTCTCACGTTGGGGTCTTGGAATTGGCTTCAGAAAGGTTGCCCACTACGGATATATCCCATCCACTAGATAGCAACCCATGTTGTATGCACAACCATTTGCTAGAAACTCCATCGGTGGTGATTCCCCATTGGCTAACCGTGAAAGAGTGGTGACCAGTGGAGCACATTGATGTCATTGCAAGATCCAGACATTCCAAAATAGGCATGCCAAAACCTTGTTTCCTGATGTGCCATGGCTTCAAGAGTGATGGTGGCATCCTTCACATAACCTTTGTGTTGGGAAACATAGTAGAAAACAAAAAAAATCCTATGATAAACCAGGAACACCATGAAGATGCAATAACAGTTTGGATCGGATCATTACCAACTCTGAGTTGAAGTGGAAGAAGACGAGTTGGTGTAGATCATACTTTAAGTCCCTCAAACGATCTATATACGAATGATCCCTTGAATGTAAGGCTGAAGTCACAACCTCTCCACAGATTGCAAGGGTACGCTCTTCACGATCTAGCAACGCTTCGCTATCCAGAGCTAATCGTCGCCGGAGAATTAGAGGGAGGAGATTAGAACCACACTAGGATTCTAATTATGAAGATTAGTTGATCTAGTTCTAGCTCTAATTGATTAATTAGGACCAACTAGAACTAGAACTAGAGAACTAGAGGAGGCTCCAAACTTGTGTGTTCAAAAGTGCCCAAAACCTCTAGTATATATGGGTTGGAGTAGGAGCAGGGGACGCCATAAGGGGGAAGTTTCCCCCCTTTGGCCAGCCAAGAGGAGGGGTCCCCCCCCCAATTCGTCCTCCCCTCTCTCCTTTCCATGGGGAGAGGGGCGCCACCTATATTGGGCCCTTGTGGCCCAATATGCTTTCCACCACTTGTCCTTTTAAGGCCCATTGATAATAAAAAATATAAAAGCCTCCTAACTATTATTAGAGCCTTTTATTATATTAATTTAACATCACCAAAAGTATTTTCCACCTATATATTATTTATTGGAAATACCTAGTATTGCCCTATAAACTCTAAAACCCTTCCGGTGACCCTGAAACGCTTGCGGTTCCTCTTGAAACTATTTAGAATATTAGTAAAACTATGTCACAAATATATTCTCATTATTCACATCCTACTAACACTCAGCAAATCATGATTACCTTAAACTTTTGATCCTACACCATGTTAAGCTAGTACTTGTCGTTGCACCAGGAGCTGTTACGCCAGGCACATAGGTTCGGTAAAACATAAACATGAACAGAACTCCTTTCTTTCAATGACCGGTAGTGGAACACTGGACGACCATACTGATCCCTATGAGTACATGAATGACATTCGACTGAAATTTTGGTTATCATGTGTTATTCCCTTTGCTTCACGGTACTTTACAAAGCTCGAGGTGCGATGTATTAGTATCCTCTTGAGTCATTCTCATTCTGACTATACATGTCTTCTTGTTACTGATTTTGTTCTTCTTTCTCGTTGATATGTTCCAGCATCCTCATGACCTAGTCACCTATGTCTGGCCAGATGATGATGAATACCATCACACCGAGAGGGCCCTAAGAATATATCTCCGTCGTTAGCGGAGCAAATTAATCTCTCGAGCTATCTAGTGCCTTGTCAAACTTTCTGATGAACTTATAAGTTGTCTTTATGATCATCGTGTTACAGATGACATTTGAGAAACCCCAAAGTTCATCGTACGGTAAGAAGTGACTATGATACTCTCATGGTCTAAGGAATTAAATCACATGTTAACACTTAGTGTTATAACAATTGACTTCGGATGATATTATCTCAAAGTATAACAAACAAGTTTGGGTCGATTCCATATGATCATTCTTCTAATGTCATACTCTTAACGTTGTTTTAGGACTATCGTTACACGTAACGATATCAAAAGATCCGGAAAACATGATCACCAACAACACTTGAGCTAGTCTTAGAGGCGAGACTAGGAATCTTATTTTACCGTTTATCATTCCACACATGCATATGAGTTGTTCACTGAATCGCGTATTCCAGGATCATATAGCATAGAATATAAACTCTTAGTTATGAACATATAAATATAATAATACGATATTATTGCCTCGAGGGGATATTTCCAACAGACTCCCACTTGCTCTAGAGTCAATAATCTAGTTAACACCTTTTTCTTTTTTAGAACAATGGCAATCTGGTGTTTGTTCATGCTTTGCTTGTGCTATAGCCTTCGTCCTATCCGATCTTGACAACTTTAGATCTGCGTGTATCATGTGCATTTCTATGTATCTATAATGCTTTCACAATAATTCATAATTTATGTGAAACTGGCTTTGTATATATTGAACCACTGGTAGGACCTTTGATTCCATAGGCTGAGCTATGGAACCACTATTTGAGAACAGTGTTCTATTGACGCAATCATCTAGAAACTATACCAAGCTCATAAATGAACTTTTGATTCACCACCCTTTATTGTTGCATCTAAAGCGACAATAAACTCAGCCTTTCTGTTATAGATTTAACCACAATAACTTTCTTGGACCAATTCAAACTTACTGTGTCACCATAAATCTTTAATTGAAATCAAAATTCGCTACGAGCACTGATGACGATTTTTGTCGATGTACTACTTACAATGAGTATGTATTGATATAACTCCTTACAACAATCTCTTCTTTTTCTTCGTATGCAAGAAACATGTCGTTAGTACTTAATGACATTTCCACGGTTGTCCTATGATCAACAATTTGATCATTCTGGTAACTTTACTCACAACTTACTTGGAGTATTGGATATATTTGTTTGTTTACATACCATGTAATATAGTTAACACAAGTATAATTGAAATCATGTATTTCGCTCATCAATATTTCAGGATACGATTCTTGCTTAAAAATATTTCCATTTGACTTCGACAAGAAACTCTTCTTGTTGTTTTTCATACAAAACTGTTTTAGTATCTTGTCAATACGTATGGCTAAGCCCAATTAGACACTATTATCTTCATAGATTATGCCTAATTCCAAGACTATATTGCCTAAGTACTTTACTGAAAAACTAGTTTCAATAAAGTCTTAATTTGTGTCAAAAAATTATATAATTTCCAATCAACAATGTGTCATGCACACATAGTGTTTCGAAATATTATCATGCTCGCACTTACTTTCTTGTAAATACAAGCATCTTTGCTTTGCTCAGTGAAATCAAATTATTTGACCATTTCATCATAACAAAGATTCCAACTCCATTATGCTTGCTTCAGTCCATTATAGGATCTCTTGAATTTTGCACACTTACTAGCATTCTCTAGATTGACAAAATTACCTTGGACCGTATCACATATACAACCTTGGTTCTATTTCCATCTCATAGAAATCATTTTAACATCCATCTATTACATCTCATAATTGAAATAATTAATAATTGCTAGTTTAACCCCAACCAACTTTAAGTATTGCTATGATAAGACAATCTCGTCATAGTTAATTCCTTAATCTTGTCATAAAATGTTTATAACGAGTCAAATATTATAAAAATATTTTTATCTTTGTAAGTTTATAGATCCATTATCATATTCTAGACTTTAAGTCTTCCAGAGGGTCCATCAAGTTCTAAACTTCAATTATGTGTATAGACTCTATATTGGATTGTTTTGGCACATAGCCAATTCCGGAGTTAGGGCCCATCAACGCTTCTCTATGTATTATAGGTTCATTATTTGTTCAACAACATCTCGTATGCACACGATGAAGGTTTGCACGAGTTTTCCCAACCTATATAGTTCAGTTGCAAGTTCGACCGAAGTCTCTACATCTTACTTAGAGGCTTCTGTATCAGTCATGGTAGGAAATTCTAGAACCAATTCTAGCATTTCTTTTCTTTGATATGATTACGAAGATCTGTAATCTCGTCGAGTTACACTGCCCTCCTACTCACTATTTGTAGAAAACATTTTCTTCAAAATTTACCGTACTTTGTGGCAAAACACTTTGCCTCAGCACAGTGATAGAGGAAGACTCAACTATTTGGGATGACCTAAAAAGTAGCAATTCATCTGACTTGGGACATAAACGCGTAAACACTTTTACTTATGTCTTATATTCCTAGTTAAGAAAAGACCAAATGGTTTGGCATATCTTATATGGCATCATTTCAACAGATTTGATGACACTCTTTTCAGTGTAAAATCCATAGTATCGAAAGCATCACATTAAAAACATAATGGCGAATAGTTTTAGTGTCATCTTTGATCTCACCATGTCATACATAGTTTGATTACATCTACCCAACACATTCTACTCTTAGAGATTTTCTGCAAAGTGCAAGCTATAATTTTTTTCACAACTCATTAGATATTCGCTAAACTTGTAACTCAAATATTCCTTTCTGCAATCCAATTGTAGAAACATAATTTTCTTGTCAAAATAATTTCTACTTCATTCTGAAAAACCTTTCAAAACATTTCAAAGGATCCAAATTTATGTCTCAATAAGTAAATAGATATATCTACTTGAGTCATCTTTGAAGATAGATAAATCCACTGCTTGCAACAACACTTATTGGACTACACACATCAATATGCATATTTCCAATTATTTTGTTGCTCGTCTTTATGGCCCGTGAACAGTATTTTAGTTTACTTCACTATTTGGACGAACAATTTCAAGTGTCAGGTGATTCATAACGAGATGAGTTCAAAAATCCATCACTATGGAATTTCTCCATGCAGGTTTCTCCAATGTCACTAAATGCAGTGCCACACTTACATGGTATTCTTTTTGCCTAGCGACATTTAGCGTCAGTGTTATGGATGCTCAATTTTATCACCAACATTCATAGCTTACATCCTATTGACAATAGGAGTATGGCCTTTTGTTCATTACATCGAACAACTATTGTTTTCTCATGAACAACCTCCTTCAATTTGGAGTGAAGGGAGTGGCCATCTTTCCCCAAGAAGGAGTGACCACCTTCAATTTGGTAATGGTGGGCAGAAGCTTGGTGAAGAAGAGGGATCGACAAACTCAACACTGCCCTTCATTTCTGTATTTAACGAAGGAGGCGGGTGAATCTTAACCATGAGGACATCGACGCTCTAAGCATCGGCGTGGGCTGGCCCACTGATTCTTGGGCCACCCGTCGAGCGAAGCTGGGTCGTAACGACCCAAGGGCAATCTCGCCTTGGGAAAGGAGAAGGCAATCGTGCTACCATATGGAACAGAAGGGAGCTCGACCTACCGGAGACTAGGAAGGCCGGACATACAAGAAAAGGAGCCCGATGGAGGCCTCAGAGCCCGGACACCTGTGACCTCCGCTACGCTCGGGGACTATTGACGGGGTCATGTTGTTGGGGAACGTAGTATTTCAAAAATTTCCTACGATCACGCAAGATCTATCTAGGATAAGCATAGCAACAAGCGAGGAGAGTGTGTCCACGTACCCTCGTAGACCGAAAGCGGAAGCGTTTAGTAACGCGGTTGATGTAGTCAAACGTCTTCGCGATCCAACCGATCCAAGCACCGAACGTACGGCACCTCCACGTTTAGCACACGTTCAGCTCGGTGACATCGCTCGAACTCTTGATCTAGTTGAATCCGCGGGAGAGTTCCGTCAGCACGACGGCATGGTGACGATGATGATGAAGTTACCGGCGCAGGGCTTCGCCTAAGCACTTCGACGATATGACCGAGGTGTGTAACTGTGGAGGGGGGCACCGCACACGGCTAAGAGATTGTCTGTTCTGTGTCTATGGGGTGCCCCACTCCCCCGTATGTAAAGGAGGGGAGGAGGAGGAGGGCCAGCCACAAGTGGCGTGCCCAAGGGGGGATTCCTACTCCTAGTAGGAGTAGGTTTCTCCCTTTCCTAGTCCAAGTAGGAGAAGAAGGAAGGAGAGGAAGAAAAGAAGGAAAGGGGGCCCGGCCCCCCTAGCCCTAGTCCAATTCGGCTTGGTCTAGGGGGGCGCGTGCCACACCTTGGCCTGCCTCCTCTCTTCCATCACTAGGTCCATGAGGCCCAATAACTTCCTGGGGGGGGGGTCCCGGTAACCCCCGGTACTCCGAAACTTATCCGAAACGACCCGTACCATTCTGGTGTCCGAATGTAGCCTTCCAATATATGAATCTCTATGTCTCGACCATTTCGAGACTCCTCGTCATGTCCGTGATCTCATCTGGGACTCTGAACAACCTTCGGTACATCAAATCACATAGCTCATAATACAAATCGTCATCGAACGTTAAGCGTGTGGACCCTACGGGTTCGAGAACTATGTAGACATGACCGAGACACATCTCTGGTCAATAACCAATAGCGGAACCTGGATGCTCATATTGGCTCCTACATATTCTACGAAGATCTTTATCGGTCAAACCGGATAACAACATACGTTGTTCCCTTTATCATTGGTATGTTACTTGCCCGAGATTCGATCGTCGGTATCATCATACCTAGTTCAATCTCGTTACCGGCAAGTCTCTTTACTCGTTCCGTAATGCAACATCCCACAACTAACTCATTAGTCACATTGCTTGCAAGACCTATAGTGATGTGCATTACCAAGAGGGCCCAGAGATACCTCTCCGACAACCAGAGTGACAAATCCTAATCTTGATCTATGCCAACTCAACAAACACCATCGGAGACACATATAGAGCATCTTTATAATCACCCAGTTACGTTGTGACATTTGATAGCACATTAAGTGTTCCTCCGGTATTCATGAGTTGCATAATCTCATAGTCATAGGAACATGTGTAAGTCATGAAGAAAGCAATATCAATAAACTAAATGATCGTAGTGCTAAGCTAACGGATGGGTCTAGTCCATCACATCATTCTCTAATGATTTGATCCCATTCATCAAATGACAACACATGTCAATGGCTAGGAAACTTAACCATCTTTGATAAACGAGCTAGTCTAGTAGAGGCATACTAGGGACACTCTGTTTGTCTATGTACTCACACATGTACTAAATTTCTGGTTAATACAATTCTAGCATGATTAATAAACATTTATCATGATATAAGGAAATATAAATAACAACTTTATTATTGCCTCTAGGGCATATTTCCTTCAGTCTCCCACTCGCACTAGAGTCAATAATCTAGTTCACATCGCCATGTGATTTAACACCAATAGTTCACATCACCATGTGATTAGTTCACATCTCCATGTGACTAATACCCAAAGGGTTTTACTAGAGTCAATAATCTAGTTCACATCGTAATGATTCTAACACACATGGAGTCTTGGTGCTGATCATGTTTTGCTCGTGAGAGAGGCTTAGTCAACGGGTCCGCAACATTTAGATCCGTATGTATCTTGTAAGTCTCTATGTCTACAATGCTCTGTATGGAGCTACTCTAGCTAATTGCTCCCACTTTCAATATGTATCCAGATTGAGACTCAGAGTCTTCCGGGTCGGTGTAAAAGCTTGCATCAGCGTAACTCTTTACGACGAATTCTTTATCATCTCCAAAACTGAGAAATATCTCCTTAGTCTTCTAAGGATAATTTTGACCGCTGTCAAGTGATCCACTCCTGGATCAATATCGTACCCCCTTGCCAAACTCATGGCAAGGTACACAATAGGTATGGTACACAACATAGCATACTTTATAGAACCTATGGTTGAGGCATAGGGAATGACTTTCATTCTCTTTCTATTTTCTGCCGTGGTCAGGTTTTGAGTCTTTACTCAATTTTGCACCTTGCAACACAGGCAAGAACTCCTTCTTTGACTGTTCCATTTTGAACTACTTCAAAATCATGTCAAGGTATGTACTCATTGAAAAAACTTATCAAGCATTTTGATCTATCTCTATAGATCTTGATGCTCAATATGTAAGCAGGTTCACCGAGGTCTTTCTTTGAAAAACTCCTTTCAAACACTCCTTTATGCTTTCCAGAAAATTCTACATCATTTCCTATCAACAATATGTCTTTCACATAACTTATTAGAAAGGCTGTAGTGTTCCCACTCACTTTCTTGTAAATACAGGCTTCACCGCAAGTCTGTATAAAACTATATGCTTTGATCAACTCATCAAAACGTATATTCCAACTCCGAGATGCTTGCACCAGCCCATAGATAGATCGCTGGAGCTTGCACACTTTGTTAGCACCTTTAGGATTGACAAAACCGTCTTGTTGTATCATATACAACTCTTCTTTAAGAAATCCATTAAGGAATGCTGTTTTGACATCCATTTGCCAGATTTCATAAAATGTGGCAATTGCTAACATGATTCGGACAGACTTAAGCATTGCTACGAGTGAGAAAATCTCATCGTAGTCAACACCTTGAACTTGTCGAAAACTTTTTGCGACAATTCGAGCTTTGTAGATAGTAACACTACTATCAGCGTCTGTCTTCCTCTTGAAGATCCATTTATTCTCAATGGCTTGCCGATCATCGGGCAAGTCAACCAAAGTCCATACTTTGTTCTTATACATGGATCCCATCTCAGATTTCATGGCCTCAAGCCATTTTGCGGAATCTGGGCTCATCATCGCTTCCTCAGAGTTCGTAGGTTCGTCATGGTCTAGTAACATGTCTTCCAGAAAGGATTACTGTACCACTCTGGTGTGAACCATAATCTGGTTAACCTACGAGGTTCAGTAGTAACTTGATCTAAAGTTTCATGATCATCATCATTAGCTTCCTCACTGACTGGTGTAGGAATCACTGGAACTGATTTCTGTGATGTACTACTTTCCAATTCGGGAGAAGGTACAATTACCTCATCAAGTTCTACTTTCCTCCCATTAACTTCTTTCGAGAGAAGCTCCTTCTCTAGAAAGGATCCATTCTTAGCAACGAATATCTTGCCTTTGGATCTGTGATAGAAGGTGTACCCAACAGTCTCTTTTGGCTATCCTATGAAGACATATTTCTCCGATTTGGGTTCGAGCTTATCAGGTTGAAGCTTTTTCACATAAGCATCACAGCCCCAAACTTTAAGAAACGACAACTTAGGTTTCTTGCCAAACGGTGTCGTCTCAACGGATTTAGATGGTGCCCTATTTAACATGAATGCAGCTGTTTCTAATGCATAACCCCAAAACAATAGTGGTAAATCGGTAAGAGACATCATACATTGCACCATATCTAATAAAGTACGGTTACGACGTTCGGACACACCATTACGCTGTGGTGTTCCAGGTGGCATGAGTTGCGAAACTATTCCACATTGTTTTAAATGAAGGCCAAACTCGTAACTCAAATATTCGCCTCTACGATCAGATCGTAGAAACTTTATTTTCTTATTACGATGATTCTCAACTTCACTTTGAAATTCTTTGAACTTTTCAAATGTTTCAGACTTGTGTTTCATTAAGTAGATATACCCATATCTACTCAAATCATCTATGAAGGTCAGAAAATAACGATACCCGTCGCGAGCCTCAACACTCATCGGACCGCATACATCGGTATGTATTATTTCCAATAAGTCAGTGGCTCGCTCCATTGTTCCGGAGACCGGAGTCTTAGTCATCTTGCCCATGAGGTATGATTCGCAAGCATCAAGTGATTCCAAAAGCCCACCAGCATGGTGTTTCTTCATGCGCTTTACACCAATATGACCTAAACGGCAGTGCCACAAATAAGTTGCACTATCATTATTAAACTTATATCTTTTGGCATCAATATTATGTGTATCACTGTGATCGAGATTCAGTAAACCATTTACATTGGATGTAATACCATAGAAGGTTTTATTCATGTAAACAGAACAACAATTATTCTCTGACTTAAATGAATAACCGTATCGCAATAAACATGATCCAATCATATTTATGCTCAACGCAAACACCAAATAACATTTATTTAGTTCCAATACTAATCCCGAAAGAAAAAGGGAGTGTGCGATGGTGATCTTATCAACCTTGGAATCACTTCCAACACACATCATCACCTTGCCCTTAACTAGTCTTTGTTTATTTTGCAACTCCCGTTTCTAGTTACTACTCTTAGCAACTGAACCAGTATCAAATACCGAGGGGCTGCTATAAACACTAGTAAAGTACACATCAATAACATGTATATCAAATATACCTTTGTTCACTTTGCCATCCTTCTTATCCGCCAAGTATCTAGGGCAGTTCCACTTCCAGTGACCATTTCCTTTGCAGTAGAAGCACTCAGTTTCAGGCTTGGGTCTAGCTTTGGGCTTCTTCATGGGAGTGGCAACTTGCTTGACATTCTTCTTGAAGTTCCCTTTCTTTCCCTTGCCCTTTTACCTGAAACTAGTGGTCTTGTCAACCATCAACACTTGACGCTTTTCTTGATTTCTACGTTCGTCAATTTCAGCATCGCGAAGAGCTCGGGGAATCATTTTCGTCATCCCTTGCATATTATAGTTCATCACGAAGTTCCAGTGACTTGGTGATAGTGACTAGAGAACTCTGTCAATCACTATCTTATCTGGAAGATTAAGTCCCACTTGACTCAAGCGATTGTAGTACTCAGACATTCTGAGAACATGCTCACTGGTTGAGCTATTCTCCTCCATCTTGTAGGCAAAATACTTGTCAAAGGTCTCATACCTCTCGACTCGGGCATGAGTCTGAAATACCAATTTCAGTTCTTGGAACATCTTATATGCTCCGTGGCGTTCAAAACGTTTTTGAAGTCCCGATTCTAATCCGTAAAGCATGGCGCACTAAACTATCAAGTAGTTGTCATACAGAGCTTGCCAAACGTTCATAACGTCTGTATCTGCTCCTGCAATAGGTTCGTCACCTAGCGGTGCATCAAGGACATAATTCTTCTGTGCAACAATGAGGATAATCCTCAGATCACGGACCTAGTCCGCATCATTGCTACTATCATATTTGAACATAGTTTTTCTCTAGGAACATATCAAAAATAAATGGGGAGCTACATCGCGAGCTATTGATCTACAACATAGTTATGCAAATACTATCAGGACTAAGTTCTTGATAAATTAAAGTGCAATTAATCATATTACTTAAGAACTCCCACTTATATAGACATCCGTCTAATCATCTAAGTGATCACGTGATCCATATCAACTAAACCATGTCCGATCATCACGTGAGATGGAGTAATTTTCAATGGTGAACATCACTATGTTGATCATATCTACTATATGATTCACGCTCGACCTTTCGGTCTTAGTGTTTCGAGGCCATATCTGCATATGCTAGGCTCGTCAAGTTTAACCCGAGTATTCTACATGTGCAAAACTGGCTTGCACCCGTTGTATGTGAATGTAGAGCTTATCACACCCGATCATCATGTGGTGTCTCGGCATGACGAACTGTCGCAACAGTGCATACTCAGGGAGAACACTTGTACCTTGAAATTTAGTGAGAGATCATCTTATAATGCTACCGCCGTACTAAGCAAAATAAGATGCATAAAGGATAAACATCACATGCAATCAATATAAGTGATATGATATGGCCATCATCATCTTGTGCCTTTGATCTCCATCTCCAAAGCACCGTTATGATCACCATCGTCACCGGCTTGACACCTTGATCTCCATCGAAGCATCGTTGTCGTCTCGCCAACTATTGCTTCTACGACTATCGCTACCGCTTAGTAATAAAGTAAAGCAATTACATGGAGATTGCATTTCATACAATAAAGCAACAACCATATGGCTCCTGCCAGTTGCCGATAACTGTTAAAAAACATGATCATCTCATACAACAATTTATATATCATCACGTCTTGACCATATCACATCACAGCAAGCCCTGCAAAAACAAGTTAGACGTCCTCTACTTTGTTGTTGCAAATTTTACGTGGCTGCTACGGTCTTAGCAAGAACCGTTCTTACCTACGCATCAAAAACCACAACGATTTTTCATCCAGTGTGCTGTTTTAACCTTCAACATGGACCGGGCATAGTCACACTCGATTCAACTAAAGCTGGAGAAACATACACCCACTAGCCACCTGTGTGTGAAGCATGGTGGTAGAACCAGTCTCATGAACGCGGTCATGTAATGTCGGTCTGGGCCGCTTCATCCAACAATACCGCCGAATCAAAGTAAGACATGCTGGTAAGCAATATGACTATTATCGCCCACAACTCATTGTGTTCTACTCGTGCATATAACATCTACGCATAGACCTGGCTCGGATGCCACTGTTGGGGAACGTAGTATTTCAAAAATTTCCTACGATCACGCAAGATCTATCTAGGAGAAGCATAGCAACGAGCGGGGAGAGTGTGTCCACGTACCCTCGTAGACCAAAAGCGGAAGCGTTTAGCAACGCGGTTGATGTAGTCGAACGTCTTCGCGATCCAACCGATCCAAGCACCGAACGTACGGCACCTCCGCGTTCAGCACACGTTCAGATCAGTGACATCCCTCGAACTCTTGATCCAGTTGAGGCCGAGGGAGAGTTCGGTCAGCACGATGGCATGGTGACGGTGATGATGAAGTTACCGGCGCAAGGCTTTGCCTAAGCACTATGACGATATGACCGAGGTGTGTAACTGTGGAGGGGGGCACCGCACACGGCTAAGAGATTGTCTGTTGTGTGTCTATTGGGTGCCCCCTCCCCCGCATATAAAGGAGGGGAGGAGGAGGAGGAGGGCCGGCCAGAAGGGGCGCGCCCAAGGGGGGATTCCTACTCCTAGTAGGAGTAGGTTTCCCCCTTTCCTAGTCCAAGTAGGAGAAGAAGGAAGGAGAGGAAGAAAAGAAGGAAAGGGGGCCCAGCCCCCCTAGCCCTAGTCCAATTCGGTTTGGGCTAGGGGGGCGCGCGCCACACCTTGGCATGTCTCCTCTCTTCCACCACTAGGCCCATGAGGCCCTATAACTTCCCGGGGGGGGGGGGTTCCGGTAACCCCCGGTACTTCAAAACTTATCTGAAATGACCCGAACCATTCCGGTGTTCGAGTGTAGCCTTGCAATATATGAATCTTTATGTCTCGACCATTTCGAGACTCCTCGTCATGTCCGTGATCTCATCCGGGACTCCGAACAACCTTCAGTACATCAAATCACACAAACTCATAATACAAATCGTCATCGAACGTTAAGCGTGCGAACCCTACGGTTCGAGAACTATGTAGACATAACCGAGACATATCTCTGGCCAATAACCAATAGCGGAACCTGGATGCTCATATTGGCTCCTACATATTCTACGAAGATCTTTATCGGTCAAACCGCATAACAACATACGTTGTTCCTTTGTCATCGGTATGTTACTTGCCTGAGATTCGACCGTCGGTATCATCATACCTAGTTCAATCTCGTTACCGGCAAGTCTCTTTACTCGTTCCGTAATGCAACATCCCGCAACTAACTCATTAGTCACATTGCTTGCAAGGCTTATAGTGATGTGCATTACCGAGAGGGCCCAGAGATACCTCTCCGACAATCGGAGTGACAAATCCTAATCTCGATCTATGCCAACTCAACAAACACCATCGGAGACACCTGTAGAGCATATTTATAATCACCCAGTTACGTTATGACGTTTGATAGCACACTAGGCGTTCCTCCGGTATTCGCGAGTTGCATAATCTCATAGTCATAGGAACATGTATAAGTCATGAAGAAAGCAATAGCAATAAACTAAATGATCATAGTGCTAAGCTAACGGATGGATCTAGTCCATCACATCATTCTCTAATGATGTGATCCCGTTCATCAAATGACAACACATGTGAATGGCTAGGAAACTTAACAATCTTTGATAAACGAGCTAGTCTAGTAGAGGCATACTAGGGACACTGTGTTTGTCTATGTATTCACACATGTACTAAGTTTCCGGTTAGTACAATTCTAGCATGAATAATAAACATTCATCATGATATAAGGAAATATAAATAACAACTTTATTATTGCCTCTAGGGCATATTTCCTTCACCTATAGCCGGGATACCTAATATAAGGGAGCCCAACCTCGCCAGGTACACGGGGCCCACTAGGCCCAAGACTAGAAGGAAGCCCTAAGGAGGAGGAGGTGATCTTTGTGCTCTCCAAGACTAAGGGCAGCGGCGCGGCCGATCTCATCTACCTCCCCCCCGAGTAAACCCTAGACCTTCACCTATCTATATAAAGGAAGGTATAGTTCCTCATTATATCAACCAATCTTAGATCAAACTCTCGGTAGTAATCCCGTACACCATTGTAACCCTCTGTACGAGGTATCCCCTCACCATGAATA
This sequence comes from Triticum aestivum, assembly GCF_018294505.1. Taxonomy (NCBI): domain Eukaryota; kingdom Viridiplantae; phylum Streptophyta; class Magnoliopsida; order Poales; family Poaceae; genus Triticum; species Triticum aestivum. The sequence continues at coordinate 197,897,657 of NC_057796.1, read as the reverse complement.
ACAAGAAGAAGTAGGACGTAGGGTATTACTCTTCAGAGACCCGAACTTGGAAAAATTGTGTATGCAGATTCCGTCCTGGTACTTCCGATCTCGTCATGAACCCTACCGAGGGATTTGATGGTATTTCTTTCTGTCATCCACCACCTATTGGACAAGCACTAATACTCGGTATAGGTACAAAGGGTGTGTGGTCCGTGGTGGCGATACATAATCATCCAGTTAAATTGGTGTTAGGGCATGTCTCTCTCTAAGTAGTTTTGGTGATGATGACAATGCTTTTGCAGACTAATCGTGTGCATTGAGTATTTCAGAGATTCATTCATTGGCACGAGACGATTCTTTCCCCTCGGAGCTTTAAGTAAAGACAGTGTAGTCTCTTTCATTTCAGTTTTGGTGGACTTGAGTCATAGTAGACACCGTACTATCAAGAGGGGGTCCGCATTGGAAAGGCTAGGGTGGAATCAACACGTACACTTTATTTTTGCACCTCGAGCTCCTTTCCTCTCCTTGGAGTTTTCCGTTTCGACAGAAGTGGGGATTGTAGGTGCTAGTGGTAGTACCGCCACCCTAGCGGTAGTGCCGCATATGGTCCTCAAGCGGCAGTATCGCTGTCCAACAATGGTAGTTCCGCTCGGGTGCGTCGGCGGCAGTACCGTCCTTGTTCAGCACTGCTACCGCCTCGATTCGAGGGCGTCTCTGTCGTGTCGGGTTGTGCGGGAGTAGTAGCAACAGTAGCAGCGGTAGTACCGCTCGTGAGCGGTAGTACCACGTCTACCACCGCCACTAGTGCCGCCCCAGCCCTCTCTCCCTCTTCTGTTCCCCCTCGGTTGCCACTACTCCCAGTCTCCGCGGTAGTACCGCTGGGGTTGCGGTAGTACCACTGCCACCAGCAGTAGTACCGCTCCGTGCGGGATGAAAGGGGGGGGTAACGGTTGGATAAGTTCCCCCCTATAAAAGGTCTTCTTCTCCAAAGAGACCTACCTCTTCCCTCCCCAAAAACTCCATTGTTGCTGAAAGCTCCATTTTCGTCCGATCTCTCTCCCTAGCCAATCAAACTTGTTGATTTTCTAGGGATTGGTTTAGAAGGCCCCGATCTACAGTTCCACCAAGAGAAATTTTATTCCCCCCCCCACTAATCCCTTGCGGATCTTGCTACTCTTGGGTGTTTGAGCACCCTAGACGGTTGAGGTCACCGCAGAGCCATATTCCATTGTGGTGAAGCTTCATGGTGTCGTTGGGAGCCTCTGGTTAAGTTGTGGAGATAGCCCCAACCTTGTTTGTAAAGGTTCGGTTGCCGCCTCCAAGGGCACCAACAGTGGAATCACGACATCTTGCATTGTGTGAGGGCGTGAGGAGAATATGGTGGCCCTAGTGGCTTCTTGGGAAGCATTGTGCCTCCACACCGCTCCAACGGAGACGTACTTCCTCTCAAAGGGAAGGAACTTTGGTAACATATCCTCGTCTTCACTGGCTCCACTCTTGGTCATCTCTTACCTTTACTTGTGCAAGCTTATATTGTGTTGTATCCCTTGCTTGCTTGTGTGCTTGTTGTTGTTGCATCATATAGGTTGCTCACCTAGTTGCATATCTAGACAACCTACTTTGATGTTAAGTTTAATTTGGTAAAGAAAAGCTAAAAAAATTTAGTTGCCTATTCACCCCCCTCTAGTCAACCATATCAATCCTTTTAATTGGTATCAGAGCCTCGTCTCTTTATTAAGGACTTTGCCATCCGAAGAGTATGGTTGACATCACAGACGAGGTGGAGGAACACCCCGGTGTGAGTCCCACTTTGTCTGCGGCCGATGGGGGATCGTCGGTCTCTCGTGAGGAGTTTAATGTGGCCTTGGACACATTGAAAACCTCCATGAAGACCGAGGTCAAAGACATGCTTAAGAATTTTCTTGATGGTCTTAAATTGTCCACCGCGCTGTTGGAAGTGGTCGATCCCACTAACAAGGTGACAGATGCTAACTCCAACAAGGGGGAAGCTACTAGTGATCAAGTTCCTTTGACTAGTAGTAGAAGTGGGAATGTCATCTTTGCCCATGTTGAACCTCCAATTACTTATGGAAGACTGGTTCCCTCCACGCATATGAATCATGTTGGTCCTCCTCCTAAGCTTGTGAAAAATGAGGATTTTGCCTCTTGGGTCCATCGCTTTAAACGTCATTTAAATCATAGTTCTACTAATCTTTGGAGAACTATTGAGCAAGGTTTCTACCCGCACGACCCAAGCAACTTCACTCCTAGAGAAGCCGCGGGTCATCAATTCAATGAGTTCGCTCTCTTCATTCTCCAAGAAGCAATTCCACCCGAAGATATTGCGCACCTCCGACCTTTCACCATGGCCAAGGAAGCATGTCAACATGTTGTTTCTGTTTACAAGGGAAGCACAAGCATTCAACACTCAAACTTTGAAGTGGTGCAAGATGAAGCCGATGAGTTTGCAATGATTGAAGATGAAGACCTCGAGAGCTTTACCGAAGATTAACCACTCTCGCGGCCTCACTTCGAGATCATGGGAGCAAGGATACGGATGACAATTGGATCAAGCGCAAGTTTCTCAAGGCCATGATGTCGTACCATCAGGCCATGTCCTCCGTCATCTGTCAAAGGCCGGACTTTCACGCCTTGCCCTCAAGTGAAGTGTTGGATGAGTTTGTTGCAATGAGGATCTTGGACAAGACTGCCGACAATGCGGTGTTGCATTCTCAACAAGCAAAGAAGCCCAACCTTGCTTTGAAGGCCAAGGCTAGTGTGGAAGAAGAGGGTGAAGGGGAAGAAGAGGAGTGTTTCCCCGAAGATACTAAATATGCTTACCATGAGCACATGGCTCTCGCTTCACGGCAATTTTGGAGCAAGAAGAACCCAAGGCCCATCTGCAACAAGAACAACTCAAGTGGCACCAAGGGCAAACAACGTGTGAGGACATGCTATAATTGTGGCAATGTGAGTCACTTTGTTGTGGATTGCCCGTACGAGAAGAGGGAAGACAATGGTGGCAAGCTTATCCAAAAAGACAAGGCCAAGTCCTTCCCCAACAAGAACAACTTCACCAATAAGACTCCTCCCAAGGGGTTGGTGGCACAAGAAGAGTACAATGAGGAGGATGATGATGATGAAGACGGTGAGACGGTTGCCATGGCCTCCGTTGCCATTGCAACAACTCCACGTGTATCCCTCTTTGATTCACCCAACGAGAACATCACCGCCAAGTGCCTCATGGCTAAAGCCACCAACAAGGTAACCCCCAACATCAAAACTACCATCACTACTAATCCTTCCTTGACAGATTGCATTGATGAAAGTGAGAGGACGAAGGAGGAAGAAAATGAATTTGAGTCTTTTATGAGTAAGCTCAAGGGTAAATCCAAGAAGCACTTTGTTGCTCTTTGGAACAACTTGGTGAAGCCAATGACATGATCGAGGCTCACGAAGAAACCATCTCTAAGATGGAATAGCATAGTCGTGACTATGTCGATGAGATATCGGATCTCTCTAATGCACTTGAGGAAGAGCGTGGTCATCGTTTGGCTCTTGAGGAGTCACACAACGATGATCATGCTAAATTAAAGAAAGATCTTGATCATGCTCTTGTTGTATCTCGTGTGCTCAACTCTGAGAAGGCCAAACTTGGGGTTGACCATGCTAGACTCAAGGAGGAGTTTGATATACTTGACAAGGCTCACAAGGCCTTGAAGGGTGCTCATGCTAGCCTCAAAGAGTCTCATGATCAACTCCAAGTGAAGCTAACCAAGGAGAAAGCCACATTTCCTCATATGGTTTTAATTGATAATGCAAATGCTACTAACCCATGTTGTGAGCATGTGCATCTTGTGGAGGAGAATGCCAAGTTGAAGGAGCAACTTGAGAAAGGCCTTGTGTCTTGCATACAAGGTGAGAAGAACCTCAACAACCTTTTGAGCAATCAAAAGAAAGTTCTGGGCAAGGAGGGAATTGGGTTTGCACCCAAGTCCAAGAATAAGAAGAAGAATGACAAGGCCAAACGACCTCCTCCTCTCAAGCAAACTTTTGTGAAGGAGGGAGAGGGTGCTTCTAAGGAGAAGAAGAACAATGTGAAGGGTGGTGGTGTCAAGAAGGGCAATGCCACCCCTTCCAACAAAGCTGGCAACTTTAACCCTTCTTATGTGTTATGCCGTGCTAGTGATGGGCATGTTTATGCCAAATTTGTTGGTTCTTCTAATGAGTACATTGAATGGTCTATTTGGGTTCCCAAGACCCTTGTTACTAACATCAAAGGACCCATTACAAAATTGGTACCTAAAGCCAAGCATTGATCTCTTGTAGGTGTTTGCTTCTAGTGGGGGATCATGGTTGCTCGACAGTGGAGCCACAAATCATATGACCGGAAGCAAGGACTTGGTGGTAGACGTGCACAAAGTTTCATCTATGCCCACCAATGTCGAATGGGGTGATGCTTCATCTTCTAAGGTATTGAGTCTTGGCAAGGTTGTCATTTCTCATGATCTCATGATCGAGAAAGTCATGCTTGTTGAGTCACTTGCATACAACTTACTTTCCATTCGTCAACTTGCACTCATGGGCTTTGCCACTTTCTTTGATATTGATACCGTGGCCCTCTTGGGGACCATGTCCGTGGACTAAAAAATGTGAGTTTTGCCAAAGATTGTGCTTGCAGTGCTTGTATCAAAGGAAAGCTACATGAGAAGGCTCACCCTCCCACGACTATCATCTACTCGAAGAGGCCCTTGGAGCTCCTCCACTTTGATCCATTTTGGCCTCCATCGTTTGATAGTCTTGGGGGTAGAAAGTATTGCTTGGTGATTGTGGATGATTATTCAAGATACACTTGGGTATATTTCTTCAAGAGGAAGAGTGAGACCCAACAAACCGTCATCGACCTTGCAAATGAAGCTCAATGTCAACACAATGCAAAGATCTTGACAATAAGAAGTGACAATGGCACCGAGTTCAAGAACTACACCTTGGATGAGTTTCTTAGTGATGAGGGGATCAAGCATCAATATTCCGCACCTTACACCCCTCAACAAAATGGTGCAGCGGAGAGGAAGAATTGGACTTTGATGGACGCGACAAGAACCATGATGGCGGAGTTCAAGCACTACAAAAAAATACACTTCCGTGATGATACGTGTTTGTCACAGTAGGTCACGTTTTCTGTCATGCATGTACATCCATGACGATTTTATGACAGAATCAAGATAGTCATACCTGTGCTGTCGTAGAAGTGTTCCATGACATTACCAAAATTATCATCACGGAAGTGTCCACTTCCATGACGAAAAATCGCGCGTCACAGAAGTGCTTTCGTCAAGGGTGACCGACACGTGGCATCCAGCATAACGAAACGCCATGTGACGCCCCCGGTTTGACCATACACTAATCATGCACGCAAATGTGTATGATCAAGATCAGGGACTCACGGGAAGATATCACAACACAACTCTAAAACATAAATAAGTCATACAAGCATCATAATACAAGCCAGGGGCCTCGAGGGCTCGAATACAAGTGCTCGATCACAGACGAGTCAGCAGAAGCAATAATATCTGAGTACAGACATAAGTTAAACAAGTTTGCCTTAAGAAGGCTAGCACAAACCGGGATACAGATCGAACGAGGCGCATGCCTCCTGCCTGGGATCCTCCTAACTACTCCTGGTCGTCGTCAGCGGGCTGCACGTAGTAGTAGGCTCCTCCAGTGCCGTAGGAGTCGTCGTCGACGGTGGCGTCTGGCTCCTGGACTCCAACATCTGGTTGCGACAACCAGGTAGAAAGGAAAGGGGGAAAAGAGGGAGAGAAGCAACCGTGAGTACTCATCCAAAGTACTCGCAAGCAAGGAGCTACACTACATATGCATGGGTATATGTGTAAAGGGGCATATCAGTGGACTGAACTGCAGAATGCCAGAATAAGAGGGGGATAGCTAGTCCTGTCGAAGACTACGCTTCTGGCCATCTCCATCTTGCAGCATGTAGAAGAGAGTAGATTGAAGTCCTCCAAGTAGCATCGCATAATCCTACCCGGCGATCCCCTCCTCGTCGCCCTGTTAGAGAGCGATCACCGGGTTGTATCTGGCACTTGGAAGGGTGTATTTTATTAAGTATCCGGTTCTAGTTGTCATAAGGTCAAGGTACAACTCCGGGTCGTCCTTTTACCGAGGGACGCGGCTATTCGAATAGATAAACTTCCCTGCAGGGGTGCACCACATAACCCAACACGCTCGATCCCATTTGGTCGGACACACTTTTCTGGGTCATGCCCGGCCTCGGAAGATCAACACGTCGCAGCCCCACCTAGGCTCAACAGAGAGGTCAACACGCCGGTCTAAGTCCTATGCGCGCAGGGGTCTGGGCCCATCGCCCATTGCACACCTGCACGTTGCGAGGGCGGCTGGAAACAGACCTAGCCTAGTGGCGTTCCAGTCCAATCCGGCGCGCGCCGCTCCGTCGCTGATGTCAAAAAGAGCTTCGGCTGATACCACGACGTCGAGTGCCCATAACTGTTCCCGCGTAGCTGGTTAGTGCGTATAGACCAAATGGCCAGACTCAGATCAAATACCAAGAACTCGTTAAGCGTGTTATGTCGAAGTAACCGCGAACGCCGTCCAGGGCCAGGCCCACGTCTCGCCTAGGTGGTCTCAACCTGCCCTGTCGCTCCGCCACAGAGATCCACTTGCGGGTACTCCTACGAGCCGACCCGACTTTAGTCACCACAGGTGTCATGTATATAATATATAAGTATATACCCGTGATCACCGCCCAAGTGATCACGGCCCGATAGTATAGCACAGCAGACGGACAAGAATGTAGGGCCACTGATGGAAAACTAGCATCCTATACTAAGCATGTAGGATTGCAGGTAAAGGTAACAACAGTAGAAACAAGGACAGGCTATGCATCAGGATAGGATTAACGGAAAGCAGTAACATGCTACACTACTCTAATGCAAGCAGTATAGAGAAGAATAGGCGATATCTGGTGATCAAGGGGGGCTTGCCTGGTTGCTCTGGCAAGTAGGAGGGGTCGTTAACTCCGTAGTCGAACTTGGCAGCAGCAGCGTCGGTCTCGTAGTCTACCGGAGAGAAGAGGGGGGAAGAAACAGTAAATACAATGCAAACATAAGCATGACGATGCGTGACATGACAATGAGCGGTGCTAGGTGTGCCCTAACGCGGCAGTAGGTGGTACCGGCGAAGGGGGGGAACATCCGGGAAAGTATTCCCGATGTTTCGTGTTTTCGGACAGATGAATTGGAGGGGGAAAGTTGCGAGTTCGATAGGTTAGGGATGTGTGGTGGACGAACGGGCTGCGTATCCGGATTCGTCTCGTCGTTCTGAGCAACTTTCATGTACAAAGTATTTCCATCCGAGTTAAGGATTAAAAGATATGATTTTCAAACGAATTTATTAATTTCTGGAATTTAATTAATTATTTAATTTAATTCAAAATTTGGATTTATGACATCAGCATGATGTCATGCTGACGTCAGCAGTCATCTGACACATGGGTCCCACATGTCATAGACTGATTAGGGTAATTAGGGTTAACTAATTAATTAAACTAATTAATTAAATTAGATTAATCTAAAGAGGGTTAATTAACTAATTAATTAATTATTTTAATTTTAATTTTTCTTTCTTTCTTTATTTATTTATATATTATTATTCTTTTTAATTCCTTTTTTTATTATGTTCTGGGCGCGGGGCCCACCTGTCTGTGGCCCATAGGGGGTTCGGGCCCAGGGGCAGTGGCTCAGGGGCGCGGGGCCCCACCTGGCAGTGGCCCAGTGGCCACAGGCGGGCGCGGCGCGCGTGTGCGGCGCGGGCGCGGGCGTG
>NC_057796.1:197886312-197889058 GCF_018294505.1 Triticum aestivum | reverse complement strand
GCCGGCCGTCTGGGCCTTTGCCCAATTGGGCTGGCCAGCTGGGCCACAGTTGGCCCAGGGGGGGCTTCTCTTTTCTTCTCTTTTTTCTTTTTTCTGTTTTGCATTTCTTTTATTTATTTCTCTTTTCTGTTTTATTAGTTTACTATTATATTTTCTATATAATTTTGTTTTATAAAATATACAAATAGTACCTAAATTATTGTTCCAAAATACCCCAATGCCGCAAAAAGTTTGGTGAGTAAATAAAATAGTTTAGTAATTTATTAATTGTAAAAGGCAGTTAATTAATTGTTTTTGCTACTGTTTTAATTATTTTAGGGCCTTTAAACATTATATAAAAGTGTGGCTCCTCCACCATAAATACCTATGCATTATTTGGCACAACCCAAACATTTTAGTTTTTATGTTTGAAAACATTTACTGTTTGCATATATTTTAAATTTGAATTTGAATCGTTTTGAACTAACAGTTGATTAGCAACAGTAATAGAGATGACATGGCATCATCAGGAGAGTTTTACTTTAGCCTAATTATCCGGGCGTTACACGCCGTTAAGCTATCGGGTTCGGTTTTGGATCCGATAACCCATTAACAGCCCGAACCAATGGCGATTTTCCACATGTAAAATCATCATTGGCTGGAGGAAACACATGTCAGCTCCCCGTTGGCACAGGTGTCACTCATCCAATGGGCGAGATGCGCTTATGAAATGTTGACACATGGACCGGCCCAAAAGTGGCCCATAAAGTTTAAATGGGCTGGCCCAACTAAAGGCCCACAAGATTTTGCGGTCCATAATGGGCCGGCCCAGCAAAAGGCCCACGAGATTTTGTGGACCATAATGGGCCGGCCCAGCTAAAGGCCCACAAGATTTTGCGGGCCATAATGGGCCGGCCCAGCTAAAGGCCCGCAAGATTTTGCGGACCATAATGGGCCGGCCCAGCTAAAGGCCCACAAGATTTTGCAGACCATAATGGGTCGGCCCAGCTAAAGGCCCATGAGATTTCGCCGACCATAATGGGTCGGCCCAGCTGAAGGCCCAAAAGATTTTGATGACACTAATAGGCCGACCCATTAACAGGCTGCCATGTTTTGGGCCAAATGCCGGCCCATATTTGATCCGGTCCATTAACAGTCTGCCACGTTCCGGGCCTAATAATGGCCCATACGAGATCCGACCTGTTAAAAGCCTACCATGTTCCGGGCCAAATTACGGCCCAGATCAGGTCCGACCCTTTGAGAGGCTTTGGGCTAAATTATGGCCCATATCAGATTCGGCCCGTCAACTAGACGCTATGCTTTTGGGCCCACTTGATAAAGGCCCGTTTAGTAATTCGGCCTGATATTAGTTTCGGCCTGTTAAAGGCCCGTTTAACATTTTGGCCCTATATATATTTCGGCCTGTTAAAAGCCCGTCATATAGTTGGGCCTAACTACGGCCCCATTTGCATCCGGCCTACTCACAGACGATAATCTGATTGGGCCAAACATGGACCCAGACAATTTTGGCCTGTTATAAGCCCATGATTTGATTGGCACAATCATGGGCCGGGGTCTATTTCGGCCTGCTGCCGGCCCGTGAGCTGTTCGGCACGTTTCAGGCCCAACCTACTTTTCAGCCTCCTAAAAGCCCATTGAGTTTTCTTGGGAAAATAGGGCCGGCGGTTTACTCGGCCTATTAAAGGCCCGAATCTACTAGTGGGCCATTTTACATTTAGGCCTGTTAACGGACCAAGATGACGGGGCCCATGATGCGGATCATACATAGCATGACGGCTCGATTATGTACCGTAATTTTACGGTTTGGCCGGTTTACTGCGAAGACGGGATATATATACAGTAAAATAACTGCAACATCGTGAATAAGAAAAAACCTAGACTATACAATAAAGAAATTACGGCATATTACATCCACTGGGCATCAAAGTTCGCCACTATGATAATAAAGCACAAGCAGACAACAGATTACATACACTGGGCATCAAAGATCGCCACCAGTGCAATTAAACACGCCGGCAAAATAATATACAAAACCGACAGCACTTCAATAGAGTTCAAGAAAGGTTAGCCCTGCTCGGGAGCTGCAGCGCAAGAAGCTGAGCAAGCTGATGAGACTACACTTGTTTGACACTTATATCCTCCTCACTCTGAAAGATAAACAAGCAGACAGATGATAGGTTTTGCACATATAAGTATCAGTGCTGACAATTCATCACATTTCTTACTGACGAATAAAGTGACACAGTTTAAAATAACATTAACACAATATGGTATTGTACAGGTCAAGACATGGCAGGAATTGACATTGTGAAGGAGTTGGCAGCTTCACGACACCACGGGATTACAGATCAAGAACTCATAAGTATCAATGGTTAGTGTGCTGTCAATTTATCCCATTTCAGATTGGCAAAATAAGATCACTTGCTCTGTATAGTTTAATTTACATGGTATGAAGAAGGAACTTGGTTGTACAACTAAAAACTTAAATTGAGAAGGACAAACTTTTGTTTATGAACTACTCCCTCTGTCCCATAATAAAAGAACGTTTTTTACACTACACTAATGTCAAAAATGTTCTTATATTATGGGACGGAGGGAGTACATAATAAAGTTTAAACATGCAATTTGAAGCAAACACCAAAAATAAACAACTGTTGCAGTCATGCCTAACCAAATATACACAACAAAGTTTGAAGGCTTGAGAAGGACAAACTTACATTATTGGTGAAGGCAGGCTCTATAAAGC
>NC_057796.1:197879709-197885920 GCF_018294505.1 Triticum aestivum | reverse complement strand
ATAAGCATTGCCTTTATTCTACATTTTTTAAGAGTAAATATAGATGTGAAAATATAAGAAAAAATGGAGAATATTTAAGATAAGATGAAGAGTGATGCTACATAACCAACTAGCTATAAATGTAAGTATAGAGATACAGGCAAAAGGTACAGCCAAGAGCAATGCAGAGCTAAACTTCTTCAGTACCATCGGTGTTATCCAACCTTATGGTAAGAGTAAATATAGATCTTATGTGTAGAAAATGGAAGGCAAAGGAAAATAAGCTGCAGAGTGATGGTACATGAACAACTACCTGTCAATATAAGTACACTGATAAAGGACATCAGGTACTTACAAGAACAATGCAGAGCTAAAAAAAATTCATTGGCATTGGATATATTCTACACTAATGTAACCATTCATACAGATCAGATAATTTGGAGCGAACAATTGGTAAGCAAGCTATCATGCATACTGCTGTCACATAGTGAACCAGGTATGTATGCAAGTACAGTGATACAGGACAACAGGTACTAACAAGAGCAAAGCAGCGGGCAGCATATTTGCGATATCCTGTTGTTCTTTTCAAACCGGAATTCTTTTTCGAGCAGATTTCCTGCAAAAAAGATCTGTAAGGCACATGCGGAAAAGTAGAAGTTCAAATTGTCATGCGATATCATAGACAGTACCTCATCCTCGGAACGAGACCAGTGCATAACAAGGTTTTTCCATTCAATGTCTTCTAAATTTAGCACATGAGACTTCACCGGAAATTCGTTTATAGACTTGCCATCAAAGTGTGATTTCCTCAGGTAACACCGATACTGCTGCAATGCTTCCTTGAAAAGCGCAAGCAAGCTTTGCTCGTCATGACTATCCAGATTGACCCTCGCCTACTTACAACAATGTAATGTAAATCATTGATGTGTTCAATCAGTAGAAAACAGGAAAATAATCACCATGAATAATAGCACTTAAACATAAGTGGGACTGGAAGATGTGAAAACGGTGTTTGTCTTCACTATAATCTTCCCATGATGGGAATATATGCACGTAGTCCCTAACAACATTGAAAGCATTGTCTTTTAAACTGGGAATAACTGGAATGGGGTTCCAATATGCAAGAATTGGCCGTCTCTGCAGTTGGGATAGGTCTTCGGCCGGTGGACTTGCTGTACTTTTTGCTGGAGTGGGATTTTTCTATGGTACGGCTGGTGCTATGGCAACTGAAATCGGCATACCTTTTGATGGAGTTCAGGTCCTGTGTGGTGGGGCTAGTGGTGTGGCAAGTGAAGTATGGGTACAGTCTGCTGGAGTCGGTCCTACGTTTTGTGTCACTAGTTGTACAGCCAATATAAGTGGGGTGTTGTCTGTTTTCTCCGGCACAACCACGTTTTTCAAGGACTTTGCTGGTGCTCCTTCAGGTTCGGCAATCACCCTCTTCCTTTTTGATGTCTGATGCATAAGAACAACATTTGAGTGGAAAAACATGGTATGATGACAGATGGAATATGTATTGATAATGGATGGGCATGGCATCTCGACATATATGATGAGTAAACTAAGCAGATGGCGGTGCAACAAAGTAGAAGAAATGCAAGACAACATATGCAAGATATGCGCAATCAATAAAACCTTGCCAAATTAGAACAGGCACCTTGATAGGTGAACAGGACAGGCCATCTGCCTTTGACTCCTCGAGGTTAGAATAGTCATTAGGATCATATTCTGAACAAGAATCAACAGGTGGGGAGCGTATGAGTTTCATTGCATCCAAAATGGCACTCAATGCCTTGGTGCCAATTTTGTAAGTCATTGCAGTGTTTAGCTTCAAGAGTGGACTGCTGCTAGTGCAACACAAAGCAGCTACATAGATCATAGTGTAGATATAACGGGGAAAACTGTAAGCATCAGAGTAAAATCAGCAAAGTGGAACTTGCTGGAATATATGTCCTAGTATTGACGGTACGGCTAGAAAGGCTTCGGATACCAGCTCTCTTCAACTGAAGGTGCGGTACTGTTAATATCAGTGTAACTCTCAAAGGCGACACAGCTCCCCACATTTCCTTGCTATTCTTATAGGATTCAAGTGAGCAGGCCACTACAAATCCTATTCCCATGTTTACAAAATCCTACAAATCAAAGAGGCCCGAAGAGTTCAAAGTGTCCATCACAACCGACCGTATAGACCTCTACACTGCAAATGTCCCTGCTCATCTTCACTACAAGGAACATACTGTACTACTATCATACTCCCTCCGTTCCAAAATATAAGTCTTGGTAGAGATTTCCACTATGGATCACATACAGATGTATCCAGATACATTTTAGAGTGTAGATTCACTCATTTTGCTCCATATGTAGTCAATGGTGGATCTATACAAAGACTTGTATTTAGGAACGGAGAGAGTACTTATTAAAGAAGAATGGAAGAGGAACATGCTAAAGAAGAGCAAGCAGATTTTGGATAATAAAATGTTCGTTGCGCACTGCCCACACATGATGAACCAGAGCGCATTAAGAAAGCAACTCCCTGCTGTCTCTCTATATGTGGTGCACGTGCTTTTCGAAAGTAAAGTAGGAACATTAGCTGACCAATTAAATGTTATCTATTTTAGTAATATCAGCATCATATCAGATTCGTACTTGAGCAACAAGTTTGGAATTATGAGTGGCACATTGTTTACCTTGATGGATTCAGGAGCAGTGCTAAGTAGGTATGGTGATGGTACTGAATATAAAGGCATGTCTGCATGCAAGTCGCATGACTTTTTTCATTTGGGTTAGTCGACCATTTCAGGCGGTTGGATGAAGATCCTACGTCTCCTGACGCTTCTTCTTCCTCGTCTCTGATTCTTCCCATACAGAACACCGCACGGGTCGCCGGCCGGACCAGCGGCCCCCACCGCCTGTGTTCCTCCGCCACCCCCGCCCCCACCCGCGTCGAGTTTTCTTCGTTCGGCGAGGCCCCACCACCGCCCCCACAACCACCGTCCCCACCTGAGCCCCTTCGTTCGCACCGGCGAACTTCGGCGAGCTCTGAAAAATCAACTGGTCCAATTTTGAAATTTAGTCTACTGTGATTTAACTAGTGTGGAATATAAAAGCGGAAAACCATAAGCATTGGGAGTATAGTGTTGAGCATGCCATGGTGGATCTGAAGCTGCAAACCGGACAAAGGCAACTTCGCAACCAATGTTTGTTTCAACTAGCAAGTAAGTGATGGACAAGAAATCAGAGTAAAGCAATGGCGATCTATTTTCTTACTGCGATAAATAAGTTGAGCAGATACGAAAGAGTACCGCCTCTGGTGCGGCGCCGTGTATGCATCTGCTGAGAATTTGACGGTGCTGCAATAGCGATGGCTGTCGGCGGCTTGGAAGCAGATCTAGGAGGGTAGACGGTGGCGGCGGGGCGCGGTGGACGAGACGGTCGTAGGAGCGGCGCCGACAAGGTGGACGGCGGCGGGGATGAAGCGAGAGGACGGGATGCAAGGATCCCGGTCCGAAGCTGTGGATGAGAGAGGTCGATCTCTTGTAATGGATGGCGGCGTAGGGGTATCAGCTCCGACATGGTGGAGGAGGACGACGGTGGATGGGGTGGCGGACGGAGGAGGCTAGGGTGGAGAGGGTGTTTTGGCGCCCACGGAGTACGAATGGGGAAATGGAGGTAGAGAGGAAGGGGGGAACCATGTCTTCAGGGTGCGCTTGTCTCAAATGCGAGGAAATTTACAAACTTAGCCCCCGTTTCAAATTTCCTACATCACAACAATATTAGTCGGTTGGGGATAGGACGGTAATCTCGCATACACCGAATATTTGCCGACGAGAGTTTGTTTTTGGCGCCCACCGTGTATGAATCGGTGAGGGAGTCGATTTCGGCCGAGGACACACCGTGTTTGGCGCCCACCGTGTATGAATCCGGTTGAGAGGCGGTTATGTCATGTTTGAGTGAAATTACAAACCTACCCCTATCAAAACTTATAGAAATCGAGCAGATAGGCTTTGCGTGGCAGGGATAGGCAGTAGTAATTTCCATCTCGCAGATTTTGGTTTCGGGTAGTTACTGCAACTTTCCCCGCTTCGTTCAAATTTTGCAGAGTGCACGTTTACCGTGCCAACTCAATTCGAATCCCGTTTGTATTCTATTTTTTGTCGGACGGGATCCATTTTCGATTGGAATAAAATTCTATATACATCATTTTTTTATATATACTTTCAAAATCACAACACCCTTTATACATAAATATGGTTTACAAATGGCGTGATCTCAGATTCATAAGGTTGTATCCATCAATTTGGATTTTCAAATATTTGAAACCACTTTATGTTGAAATCCAATGTATGCATTCCTCGCTAACTGTCTCCAATTAATGTGTGTTTCATGCGGTTTTTTTACTTCTCAAACATGTATAATGTGTTTCACACACGCAACATATAGTGTAATCCCGTTTAGACATTAATTGCATATAAACTATGCATTGTTTCTAATTAAAGAATCTATGGATCACCAATATTGATAAACTATATAACATTACACGTGTCCCCAAATTCAAATGAATATGCATGTTTGATACACCAATTTGCGTTATGATATTATCGATGTCGTGATCTCCAGTTTAAATATTTGAATCCCATTTAATCCAGATATTCGTCTCATATAACTATCACTCATGCTTATATAGGACTATCTCTCTAGACATATACGCGTTCATCACCTCTCGGGTATCTCTCGTGCTACCTGTATGTCGACAATGATCTTTTATCTTCGTAACACACTGACGGTACTCTCTCCCTTGACCTTCATCACTCTATCTCTCTCTAAGTATATCTCGCTCCCTGCTATGTGTCTCTAACTATGATTCTCCATGTGGAATCTCTTTCTCTCACACAAACACAAAACTTTGTCTCTCGGGGTCTCATTTCTCTCTACTATTCCCCGGTGTGCCACTCGCACACCCCTCATACAGAGATGTCTTTCGCTCCTTAGGTATGAGAACCTACGACTCTTCCTCTTAAATATCTCTTTCGCACACACAAACACAAACTCTGTCTCCCAGGGTCTCATATTTCTCCACTGTTCTCTTGTATGTCGCTCACACACACTCTCTCTCCCTAGAGATATCTTGCGTTCCCTCATATGTCTCTCTAGCTATCACTCTTGTTGTGAAATATCTTTCTCTCTTGCAGACACAAAACTCCATCTCTCGGGATCTCATTTCTCTCCAATATTTGTTTGTATGTGAGTAACATGCACCCTTTCTTCATCTCTCTCACACCCACACACATAACTCAGCCTTCTGATCCACTCGACTCCTATCTCTAACGCACACTAGCTAGCATCTTTATCTTTCTATTTATCTGTTTCTCCATCAACCTTCTTTCATTTATAGGTTGATCTCTTTTGCACAATCGTTGTGCCTCACTCCCTCTGCTCGCCATAGATGCATGCTCCAGCCCACGCCACTATCTCTTAAAGACAAAAACACATGCTCAATTGTCGGGCCTTCTTCCCTGCATTCTCACATGCATGCATATTGTCATACCTATCCGTCTCTCCCATGTCGTTGATCTTATGACTTATGTCTTCTTTCTTTTATCTCAATCATGCGTGCGCGTGCACACACACACACACATCCCACGTATACATGTATACCTCTCACACATGCACGTTCAAGGTCTCTATGTCTCCATACGTAGTTAATTACCCTCAACCCTAACGCCACATCGAATCGTTCTCCTTTTGTGTGCACATAACTTCCGCCTGGATGGGTAAAACACACACTCACACTTAACAATCTCCTTCTAGCTACCCCCGCCCTCTAACTCTTCCCCTATATCCCCGAAACCAATAAGACCATCCCTTTGTTTAATTCCCGCCTACATGCACCATCGATACATAGTAGTCTTCCTCGGTGTCTCTCGAACAAACATGTTCTCTGGATGTCGACTCCTCTCACGCGCACACACCTTCTCTTCCCTCTCTACGGGCATTTTCTCTCTCGGACCCCATCGTTGGTGGCCTCTGCCATACACATCACCTCTCTATGATGAAGCCATGCACACTTAAATTACATCCGCCACCAAGGACCCCGCGACACACACACACACACACACCCACACACACACACACACAAACACACACACACACACACGCACGCACGCACCCACCCACACACACACACTAAGACTCCATCACACACACACACACTAAGACTCCTTCTCTCTCTCTC
>NC_057796.1:197857106-197879424 GCF_018294505.1 Triticum aestivum | reverse complement strand
ACACACACTAAGACTCCATCTCACACACACATGCTCTCGGCGGAGCATTTGTTCCTACCACCCTTCATCCAACCTTACTCGTATGATAAACAATCACCTTAATTTACTTGTATAACATGGACAAATTCCACTTTACTTTAGTAGTTAGCAAACTTATCATCTGTACCCTTATAAAAAACCGAGTTGGCGATGATGGTGTGCCTACCATCTTGTAATATAGACCGTCTGATCTATATCTGACGGATAGAAAGCAAACTATGATAATTTTACAAACGATACCCGCACCTCTCTCCACATCCTTATCTCCCACAACCTCATTGCTGAGCAATTAAAAAAGAAAGTCTCCGGAACAATCTAGCATGGTCGCCGCTGCCGCCTGCCGGCGCCGTCCATCCCCATGCCTCCGCCCATTCCAACCACCAGTCACCACCATGCTCCACTCCTCCTCACCTTATCTCTCATCTTTCATTTTTTCGATGACATTCTCGAGATACCAGTTTTTCCGATAAAATTCTCGAAATATCATTAGTTTTTACACATGGGATTACTCCTGCATGGGTAAATCACAACAGGTGTTTTGTAAAAAAATGCATATTGATGTTTCGTGCAATGCACGAGCATCTTGCTTGTAATTATATAACGCAAATCACGAGCAGGAAGTGACATTTTTTTACACAACCACGTTAACATGGCCACGTAAATCACTAGCTAAAGTAAATACCATTATACTTATATCCCGATGCAAAAGGTTGAGTACATGTCCGAAGAGTAGAGTCGCACACACGCACTCTGTCTTTCAGAATCTCACACACACACACACACACACACAAGTTACGTGACACCCACTTAGGCAGACACGTATGTACAATTTGTGCACCCGCGGGTACACGTGATGCTGCGCATTTATTTAAGCCGGACGGCGAACCCAAATAGTAGCTGCATTCATTCCCCTCCCGCCGCCTCTTCTCTGGTCGCCGTTGCCCGGTAGCCATGGCCCGGCCGAAGGTAACAACATACACCATACTCCCGCCGGAGCGGCGCTTTAATCTGGAAATTTTAGTGGTCATGCATGCATCTTTTTGTGCTAGCACTCCTATATAAGGGTTGACCGGTCGCTTCCCGCGAACATGCGCGGGCGGTGGAAGAGGAAGGAGAAGGGAAGCGGGCTGTGGAGTGACATTTTTACCACAATTTCTTAGGAAACTGAGTGCAATAATTGAGTAGTTTTGCAAACTACCAGTACTACACCTGAAACGGTTCAAAACCTATACTCCCTTGCCAGCGTGCGCTTCCCGCGTGAAACGGTCAGCGTCGCCCTGGAGCGTCAGTGCCGCATTAATGCCCGGCCAGAGCGGAGGCGACCTCTCACTGGTGCCGGCTTTGAAGCGGCGCGACGGCCGAGAGAGCGCCGCTTCCTGGTGCACGCGACTGCTCCACGTCGAGGCTGGCCATAGGCCCTGTTTGGATCCATGGGTTAGAGTTAGTTTGAGCTAGTTGGGGCTCAAATATCCCTAAAGTATCCAAGCATGAGGGTTTAAATTGGAGCAAGTTGCACCGAACCCACCAAAAAAACCTATCCCACCCAAGAGGTGCGAACTGGAGATAGTTCTTATTGGGACCACTGAAAAATCACTTTTCTCTCTCCATCAAGTGCATTTATTGTCAATCTAACCCTGTCGCCCAAACACCTCTTTGGCTATAGTTAGTTCAGGGTTAGTCTAACCTCTAGCTAAGTTAGAGTATCCAAACAGGAGCAGTATAGGACATGCAAGTTGCTCAAAGCATACCGTCAAATTCGTACGTGAAAGGATTTTTTTCTTTTTGAAAACGGAATGTGAAAGGATTTTTTTTAGAATGCCCTTGGCATGTCGCTAACATGTGATGAGTTAACCAACCTCAATAGACGGCAAAAACGCCAGCCCGCCGCACTTTGAGAGAGACGAGGAGGGAGAAGCGATACGGGCTGCTGGATTACTAGAGATATGTGTCGCACGGAAGCCAAGAAATATGGTGATAGCATGGGTTAGCCATGTACTAGTATGATGTAACTACACTGGGCTGCCATGTTTCGTACTCTTCCAGTCCACTATGGAGATGATTGGTTGATTTTATATCGCTGAATAATATAAAATATCATGAGTGCAGCCGCTCCACCACGAGGTTCCTTGCTCCTTCTCGGTCATCGGGAATCTATGTTCTTCCACTCTATTTTTTTACGTGAGCTTTGTTCATCCTTTTGCCAACACGCGAGACATCTAGCATCAAGGTGCACGTGTCATGCAAGGATCGTTCCATCTATATGAATAACACGTGGGACTGGAACTACGAGACAGACATGTACCCACCAGTGGACGTGCAAACCTGTGTAATGTAGTGCAGTAAGTGAAGTAGAAAGGCACAAATAGTATGAACATGCGTGGCATATAGGCATTTGTCTCTTACTACCACTAAATGTTGTACGTGCAATGCCCGGTGATGTTATGGAGTACGTGACTAAGTACTCTACTACTACTATATTAATTGGAGGCACATATTAGGTTTTATATTTGTTTATGTATGCCCCGAGACCTTCCAACTAGACGTGTCTTTCTCTCCGGGTCGCACTTTGTATCGTTCATACCACTAGTACAGTAGTACTACTACGTGTGGTCTCCGACCCAGAAGTGGAGACGCTCTACCACGCTGTTCATGTCCCACTCCTTTCGCTGACGTGTGGGACATCCAGCACGTGCCGTGTGTTTGGCACTCCTTCGTCGTATGAGTTGAAACGCTAGCATTCATCAGAAATAAAAAATAAATATAAATCACCAGTGATACTATACCACACGGTTTCCTTGCTCCTCGATATCGGAAAGAATACTTCCGCTCGCTGACATGTGGGACGTCGACCATCCTGGTCCACTTGCCATGCCCGCAGAACTCCAAGGGAGAGTCACCCCGGTCGTCGCGCCGCAGTAATTAATAATGAGCCGTCAAATCACAGGCCCAACCTTACACACTGTGAAGTTGCTCGGAGGAAGGAACCATCATGACTTCGTTGAATTCCGCTTCTTGAAGAAAACTATTGTACCAGCAGTACTGCTAGCTACATTAGTTATTCCAGCAGAGGCCTGCTTTGGTTCATAGGATAGGAATTTTATAGGAATATGAAAATCATAGGAAGTGAGATGACATGCATCTCAATTCCTATAGAGAAAGAGATGCCATTTGATGCATAGGATAGGAATTTTTCCATTGAGCCTAGGCTAATGTACTGGTAATTTGCTCTAAAAACTACAGTAGTGACTAGTAGAACCGGTACATGCTCGTAATTAATTAAACAAACGTACGGGCGACACAGACACACACACTAACTACTAGTACTACTACTTCTCACATGCTGGCCAGACGCCGTCGTTCTCGTTCCCGGCTTTGTCGGCGACACCCCACCGTGCTTGGATCTTCGACGACCTCTCCGCAGCAGCGCGTGCGTCCTCTTCTTTCTTGCGGCGGCGGGCCTCTCTTTTCTTGAGTGCTTTCTGACTTTTCCGCTCCCTCTGTGCGGCTTTGGCGGCCTCTTGCTCTACCGCCCATTCGGCCTTGGCAGCTTCAAATTCCGCCCACATAGGTGTGAGGTCGCGAGCGGCGATGAACTCGGCACGGCGGGATGCCACCACTTCCCTACCATTTTGTGTGTGGTCGTGGGCGGCAAGGAACTCGGCGTGGTGGGATGCCATCGCTTCCTTACCGGTTAGTGTGCGGCGCGGTGGCATGAACGACGCTTGGTGACAACTCTGGGGTGGAGTGGCCGGACAACCGTAAAGTGCATTGGTTTGTCAAGAGCTCAAGGACAGAAGATGAAGGAAATTTGGATTCCCCTTCAATCCTGGTCATTTATTACTAAGTAAAATGCATTGGTGGTCATTGAACTTGTCTTGATAGATCACTTTGATCATTGTATACGAGATATGGTGATTATACGGTCACTGGCTCATCGTATAGCTTCGTTTTTGTCTGGTTGACCAGTCAAACAGTCCGCATGCGCCTCATCAGCTCGTGTTCTTTATCTATCTATCTATGCAGGCCTACCTCTCAGTGGAGAAAGAAATAAAAACCAAAATTATGCATATGTGACATTACTGTTTAGACGTTTGCTGGAGGCCTCCGCGAACACCGAGCATGTATTCACCTGGCTCAACACCAACGGTCATACTCGTGACTCGGCGCCTTGCTCATGTATATCATCCATCACAACGACAATCTATAAAACATCCTAGCTAGAGAGGGTACTATGGTGCGGAGTATGTACTATCGTGAGCAACCGATCATAGTACCACTACACACGAGTGTGTGTCTGATCGATTCGTCCATTATTCGTAAGTTATGCATGGTTGTGTGGTGTCTAATGGTGGTCGTCGAAGGCTAGCTAGCGACAAGAGCGGTTGCATGGACGCCTGGTTGCCAATACGTGTCGCATACGCTTCAAAGGCTCGTCATCCATGAGTTCACATTTTACCACCACGCCAGCGTCTGACCGCCCTGGCCTACCGAAACCCCTTCCATCGCTAGCGCGCGCTTCCCGCCTGAAACGATCACCGTCGCTCCAGAACGTCAATGCCGCATTCACCGGCCTTAACTACAGGTGCAGTTGGTGTGTCACTGACATGCGGACCAGATGCCCGTTGGGCCCACATGTCAGTGATACAACACACCTGCGGTTAAGTCAGTGAAGCAGCGTCCGCATTCACGCCCGACGCGACCTCTCACTGGCGCCGGCATTGCAGCAGCACGACGGCCGAGAGAGCGCCACCCGCGCGGCATCCCGGTGCAAGCGGCTGTTCCGCGTTAACGACACCACGGCTATCCTTCCATCCGTTGCCCACATTAATGACACGCGGCTGCCAATGAACCTACTCCGGCGCCAGCCGTCCATCCGTCTACCGCGGCTCATTGCCATTCGCCTGCTATATTAACTTGAGCCCCAGCTCCCAGCCATAGCCAAAGACCCACACTCATTCTCCTCCGGTCCCTTCCTTCTGTCAGCACCACTCCAACCATGGCCTCCTGGCGCTCCAAAGCTCTCATGGACGTACTGTCACAGGAGCAGACGAAGGACATCGGCGGCCCCGCTCCGGGCACGCTCCAAAGCTCTCTTGGACATACTGTCGCAGGAGCAGACGAAGGAGATCGCTGGCTCCCCCCCGGCTGCCCTCCGCCGCCACGACCACGAAGCCGGCGCGCGTGTGCGGGTGCAGCCGGCAGCGAGGAAGAGTAGTGCACGGTAGGTCGCCGCCGCTCTGTTCCAAGGAAGGCCACCGCTCCTCCACTCAGTCGACACCAAGCTTGGTAGGATAAACATCGGCGGCCGATTAGCCGCTTGACGGTGACATGGAGGCGGAAATCCTTGTGCTCCGGAGGAGGAGGTTATCGAGGCGGATGAGGAGGAGGCAAAGGCAATAGCCAGCTTTCTCAGGTTCATGGCCGGACATGGTGGTCGGGCACCGGTGATCGCTTAGATTAGGTTTACAGTAGGTTTTAATATGGTTTGTGCGAAAGATGTAATGAATTTCGTCCATTTTATAGGAAAAGTTTTCAAAATGTAATGAATTTCATCCGGTTAATTTGAAATTTGCTTTGTTTGCACGAATTTCGTCCGGTTAGTTCATATAGTTGTCGAAAGGTATGCGGGCAGCATTGGATGGCATCCATCAGTGTCCTCGGACAGATGCCGGTGTAAATTTGAGGGCCAGCGCTGGAGATGCCCTAAGTATCATGCTATAATCGCTAACAGTGCTCCATTATTTCGCAGGGAACAGTTTTCCCTCGATCAAAATCAGAATCAGACTCTTGCTTACATAAAAATGGAGCAAGTGGACGGCACTGTAGCACGTCATATCACTCAAACTAGCCCGCCTAACACGTGGGAGAGCACCTCCCTCGTCATTTTGTTCTGGATTTCTATGATCGATCGCACGAAAATGTTACCCTTTGCAAGTTCAAAAGGAAAAGGCGGCACACTTACGACTCGTACGCGTCGCACCCCCGACATTCCGGCTCGCACGCCGCTCACCAGAGGGGACACGCGTTGTCTCGCATTTTCACTAACATGTGGGACTGCAATTGAATAAACCGTCGATAGCCGAAATCTAATCGCTCGGCGGGCGTCGGCTGAGAAGAGAGAGACATGGCAGGGAGAAGAGATCGCCCGCCCGCCAC
This sequence comes from Triticum aestivum, assembly GCF_018294505.1. Classification (NCBI taxonomy): domain Eukaryota; kingdom Viridiplantae; phylum Streptophyta; class Magnoliopsida; order Poales; family Poaceae; genus Triticum; species Triticum aestivum. Next base: position 197,873,229 of record NC_057796.1, on the reverse strand, counting down.
GCACGAACTCCAAGAAATATATATGGTGATAATGTGAGGTGGGCCATGGGGGAGTCCGGAGTAAGTGAAGTAGAAAGGCACAAATGGTATGAACATGTGTGGCATATAGGGTGTGTTTGGTTGCGTTCTCGTCTCAGCATAGTTGTTCCCTCTTCATGCATGCTCAACTCAACACCCCTCTTCATGCATGCTCTCTTCATGCATGCTTCTAGTGTATTTGTGCTAAACTAGTGTGGACTCATGCACCCTCCATACACTCTACCAAACACCCAAAAGTGGGTCGAGAAGGGAACTCTTGGGCGGCATTTGTCTCTTACTACGTACTCCCTCTGTTCCAAACGAGTAATTTGGAACGGAGGGAGTACCACTAAATGTTGTACGTGCAATGCACGGTGATGTTATATTTGTTTACGTGTATGCCCCGAGACCTTCCAACTAGACGTGTCTTTCTCTCCAGGTCGCACTTTGTATCATTCATACCACTAGTACTAGTACGTATGGTCTCCGACCTAGAAGTGGAAGAAGTGGAGACGCTCTACCACGCTGGGTTTTTTTTGCGCTGGGCTCTACCATGTTGTTCATGTCCCACTCCTTTCGCTGACGTGTGGGACATCCAGCACATGCCGTGTTTGGCACTCTTCATCGTAAGAGTTGAAACGCTAGCATTCATCAGAAATAAAAAACAAATATAAATCAGCAGTGATACTATTTTTTTTGAAAAAATTATCCTGGTTTACCCCGGTCGTATCGCAGGCCCAACCTTTCCCACTGTAAGTTGGTCGGACGAAGGAACCATCATGACTTCGTTGAATTCTGCTTCTTCAAGAAAACTTACTGTACCCGCAATACTGCTACCACACGCGAAGACTGGACGGCACTGTACCACGTCATATAACTGAAACCCACTAGGTCATCCTAAAAAAACCACTAGGCCAAACTAGCCCGCCTATAGGTCATCTATTTTGGAATGGAGGGAGTACGTCTCTGTACTGCTATGATTTTCTGTTGTACATCTCTGTACTTTTGCTACGATTTTCCTACCCTATGAACCAAATGAGGCCTGAATGTATCCGTGTCGACTAAGCCTACAATTTTAGGAGCTTGGGCTATTGGCCGATCGACGACGGATAAGTATAAGCGTACCACGAGCTCATCAGCCCCAACGTTTCTCTTCTGTGAGTGTTTTGCAAGTACTATAGCTCGCACAGTAGCTAGCCTACTAACACCAAGAATCGTCAAACAAGCCCTGCTGATATGATAAACAGTTCAAACTTACATCTAATCATGCCATATATTACATCAAAAGCTGGGGAGGATACATCTGTTTCCATAACTCGGAGAGGGTTCACATGATTCACTATCAAACAAAAGTAGCAAGTACCACCCACACAAGACAGTGCACTAGCCCTAAGATGGTTTGATAACATGCATCGTTCTGGTAATTAAACACAGGGCAATGCAAACTACCCTGAAGGATTAGTGCGGCCAACTATTTCTTGTCATCGATCTCTCGGGCAATGACCACAACACGTACAACGGCATGGGAATCGATCTCTGGGGCGATGTCCATAGGACTGACCGCGACATCGGAATCGATCTCTGGGGCGATATCCACAGGATGGACAGCGGCGTCGGAATCGATCTCCGGGGCGATGCCAACAGGACGGACCGCGACATCGAAAACGATCTCTGGGGCGTTGTCCATAGGACGGGCCGCGACATCAGAATCATCAAGGACGTCCACCGGCACCTGCACAACCCTAACATAATAGCAAGCCCATTGCAAATAATCAAAAACCACAACTATGGTAATAAGCCATTATTTTTTACCTTGTGTAGCTCACCGGGGGATCCCATCCCTCCGGGGCCATCTCCTCATCCTCGATGGGGGCCATCACCTTTCCAGGGGAATACTGCTTCTCAACGGCGACTATCTCCTCAAACTCGGCCTTGAGCCTCGCACAGGTGGCCATCAGAGTTTCTGGGGTAGGCACGGTGGGGCCCTTGCTGTTCTTCCAACTTTCTTTGAGGAGTTCGTCCGCCAACGTCGTCAACTCTTTGGTCAGTGCTTGTTTCTTGGAGTTCTTCGTCTCCATGGGTTGGCCCGCCAACATGGTCAACTCGTTGGTCGATGCTCACTTCCTGGAGATCGCTGTCTCCAGTGGGTTGTCCGCCAGCAACTCTTTGCCTAGTGCTCTAGGATCCATCAATGAACTGTCAAACAAAAAGCAATCGAAAGGAAACCACAATCGCAATGAAAACGGGAAAAGAATAGGCTGTGAGAATCGGTCGGTGCTTCGCAAAAAGAAGATTCTTGGAATGAAAATATAGCAGCATCACTGATTCGCCCACCTTTCCTTCGTCGGTACAAAAGAAAAATGGCAGAAGTGAGTAGCCTGGAGTGAGGTTTTCTTCAAGAAAGGGGAGAAAGGGCTTCAACGAGCGTTCCAGTGAAATGATGGTTGCTTCGTCCAGTCCAACTTCGAGGCCACTTTACCACTGCTGGTAAAGGTGTGGGTTTTGTGATATGACGGGTCATGATGGCCACACCGGGGTGACAGGTGAGTCTCGACTGTAGCACCTCGCTATGATTTGGTGGATGGCACGCGGTCCCGGATGCTTTGAAATGTCCCGCATGTAGATAGAGCGGCTAGTCATATAGGAGTGCTCAATATTGTGCACCGCGACCAAGGCGGAGAGGAAAACGAGAGAACTACGTAATTAATGCATGAGTTTAATCAGGGTAGTTTTGTAAATTATGAGATACATTCTTCCAATCGCAAAATGCCTTGGTTGATGAGATTTGACCCCTATAAACCGGAAGGGAGGGAGTACTGCACGCGGTGTAGTCTAGTCACTTGTTGAAATCTCTAGAAATGCAAATACTCCTTTCCAGTTTACAGGGCTATACTAGCAAGTACTAGTACTACAATAGTGGGATCAAATAGCAATTTTGTCTCATGCAAGAGCCTGGCTATATGCGTGCTCCAAGGCACCGCACCACGCGAGCGTTCGCAACTGCCACGTTCGGGTTGCGCTTGGCTCTTTGCCTCTTCGAGAAGACGAACAATGATGTTACTCCTACTTCTACAGTATCGAATCCACTGCTGCATGTCCATCCACCTCGTGCGGGAGGGATAGTGTGTAGCGAAAGCTCCTACTAGTGCTGCCAGCCACCACGCTCATGCGCGAGGGAGGGACGCAGCTTCATTGACTTACTGCTCCTGCCTTTGCGTCTATGACAGGTGGGCCCAATAGGTGGTTGGCCCACCTATCATGCAGCCAAAGGCAGGTGCAGTTAAGGCACCAGAGCTCAGTCCGCGAGGGAGAGGGCGTTGTAGTAATCAAACTTCTCAGTCTTGTACGAGTTGACGCGACACATCAAAGCACTGCACTCGATATAAGTCTTTTTACACATTTCAAATGGACTACAACGTACGGATGTATGTAGACATATTTTGCTTCGTATGTAGTCACTTGTTGCAATCTTTGAAAAGACTTATATTTGGAAACGGAGGGAGTACAACGCATGCATGCATGCCGTGACTTCCCTTTTGATACTTGCATGTGTTGATTTGATGCACCTTGCCAAATTTTGACTATAAATTTAACTAACCAAATTTTCATGCATGTCACAAAAAATTACGGGGCTGTTTGGATTGTGACTATGTTTGTCTTATGTTGCCACATTATTTTTCCCACACTTCCCTAACTTGAGTTGCTCAAATTGTTAGACACACTTTGGCTTGCCTAAGGGAATCTTGCCACACTTTTTTTGTCTATGACATGTGGGGTTCACTGCTAATAAAAAAATTCTTGTCTTAGGTGTGGCTAATAAAAAAGACTTATATTTAGGAACGGAGGGAGTAGAAAATATAAATAATAATGCATGTTGGGGCAACCCACGTTTCCGATAATTTTAGCCGTGGGCTTGTTCACAATTTTTACGAGGGGGTGGTTGTTCATTTAATGGAGGGACTTGTACCAGACTTGAACGATACAAAGTGCAACCTGGCACACCATAACACCACTTGGAACAAGCAGGTACCTATCTCAAAAAACAATCAACAACTAAAAAAATGGCGACCTGGCACGTAGTACACAATTTTAAACGATTGTTTTGATGGAGTGAAAAAGTAAAACTACCCCACTGCGTATATATAGGTCGGAGCCTCCATGCTTGCTTGCTCGGGTTGCTCTATTCACACACTCTCATCCTCTCCAGATCTAAACAAGATAGGGGTGGTAACACTGTCTTTCTCCCTTCAAAAAACACTGTCTTTCTATCCTCACCGCTGGTTATAGATCTGGACGTATCCCCCTCCGCTGGTGATGGGGAGGAGGGACAACGTTTAGGCCGTCGTCGACAGCGAGGGAGGAGACCCACTGCCGGCCACACCGTTATCTCTGGGCGAGCGCCGGCGCGGGAGGTCCTCTGATCCCTTCATCGTTGCCCTAGTGTGGGCGGATCCGGCCTCCCGCCGCCCACCTATCCACATCCCGACGACCTTCAGGTATATCTTCCTTCAAAACCGCCTTAGCTCTACTTCCCCAGCTTGCTACGTCGCTGCATGTGCATCATTTTCTACCTCTCAGCCCCTCTCGATCGGATGGTCCAACGTCACCTATTTTCTTCTTCTATTATTAGAGGTAAAGCTACTTCATGGAGTCGAATCTTGTACTTGGTTCAAACAAGAAATAAAGTGGGGGTGGGGGAATTTAGTATGTACATCGGACTTGGTACAAACAGGAAGGAAAGGGGGTGAAAGTAGTACAGACTGGTCATCCAACCGGTCTCTTTGTCGAAAAGGGAAATATAGGGGTAACGCTGTACACAGTGGTATGACCAGGACTAGATTTGCTATCCACACATAGGAGTAGGTGGCTAGAGTGAACAAAAATGGGACCAACCCAGATATGTTTCTTGGATGTTTGTTTCTTGGGGCAACAAACTATGAATCACCACTTTAAGCCCCTGTTTAGGTACATGGTGCTGGACTGCTGGTGCACCCACTGTCCCATGCCCTTATACCAAATATTTAGCTGTTCTTAATCTAATGCCCCTAGTAAAAAAGAAGCCATGCCACTGTTATAAGCCATGACAAGTTTAGCCAAATGTTTTTGCCTGTAATGTTTGAGACTCTGACTGTTTCCTCTGTAGCTTTTTGTGCAAACAGAGATATCCATTTCACCTGGTTGCTGTTGTGACCTTTTGGTGCACTGCACAAAACTCTTCTTAAAACAAGTGACTTTTGTGCTGTTTAACTGGAATGTGAGAATGGAACAGTTGGTTCATTTTGGTGGAACTGCACAAAGGGAGATCTGTGTTCCAATCCTCATCATCCATATTGGCACCATAACCTTCCTTTAGGTAAGAATGATATTTAATGCATGTGTTCATATCAATTTTTTGACTACCATGAGAAAATAATGCTATTTTTTACTAGTACACTTGTACTCCCTCACTAACAAAACCAATTCTGAAATAGAAAGCCAATCATGTACTTGGTTTCACCAACTGGTGAGGAGAATGAGAAACAGAGCATGAAGAGGAAGAAAAAGAAGAATAAACAGTGCCAAGGCGATCTTGCTGAAGCCAGAGGCCTCAGTCGAGGCCATTCAAGGGCTCCGGCAATGACTACCTTACATGTGAGACGATCCTCCAGGGAGCCCTTCCACTTCTGATGTCTCACTTAATTCATTAGGAGTACTTAAGTACCACTAATTTATTGCTGCCTAATTTTCCTGTCGGAGTTAAAAAAAATCTTTAGTAGCACCCTATGCTGAATCATGTACGTGTGTATGTTTGTCTATGGAGGTGAATCATGTGGTGGAGCAGGGAGGGAATTTTATTAGTGTCATGACATAATAGTGCTATTGTTTTGCATGTCAATTTATTGCCATTGGTTCAATGAGGCAATGTTTTGCGTATTGTCCATCATGAATTTGATGCTACTGTTAGAGTAATATGCTAATGTCTTTCTATCCTTTCTCACTAAGCTAATGAAGGTTTCACCTTGCTCCTACTTGCGCAAATAGGGATCATGTTGTGCCAATCATACATTTTAGTGGAACTACACAAGACAATACAATTAACTGTATCCCAGCCAGTGGTTTAACTCTGCTGGAAGTTCTTGATAATCTTTCGATATAATCTCAGCACTGGTAAACAAGAGTGATTTGAACCATACATTTGAAGTGCACAAAAATATATACTATTGAGTGATTCCAGTGAGTGCTTTATCATCTCTTATGGGACTACATGAATAAGCTTTTTTCCTCGGGTTGGTACGGGCCTAAGGCTTTCATCCATATTAGTTTGCTGTCATCTCTATTTGTATCGTGCTACTGCCATGAGAAACTCCTTTATCTTTGCATGTTAAAGTTTTGCAACCTATGATACATGGCAATGCTTTGAGTGTTGAGCTAATTGGCACTGATTAAATAAACTAATACCTCTCTTTAAGCAAGACTACTATGTTGCTAACTTTACCCATTAAGATAATGAGGGTGCTTCTATTTGTTAGTGTATGTTTCATCAACTAGTCCCACAATTACAGTAATCTCAGTCTCTCAATATATGTGCCAACAGGGATGCTCGATTTTGGTGGAACTGCACAAAAACTTTGGGTGCTTCATTGCCTCGACAGCTTCCGTCCTTTCCTGTCAGTCGCTAATCTAGGCCTGCTTTCTTCCTTTGCTGTCAGTCGCTTCGCTTATCTCGGCTTCCAGTCAAAGGAAATAGTAATTGATATGCTACCTCACACAGGTTGGTACTAGTCTTTATCCTGATTATTGTGCTTGTCATGTATTGGTAATTTGGTATTGTGCTACTGTTTGCCGATTTTATAAAGGAGTAACTTGGAGCCTGAACTCGCAGGCAAATCATGCAAATCATTGGATTGGGTGATTTCAGTAGAACTGCACAAAAAGATCAGATGGACAGATACTTATGCTGCTGCTATGTACTCCAAAGTTCACTCAGACAAGCATCGATGTTGACAAGAAGTTCCTATATTCATTCGAGTATCAACCGGCGTCAAATAGTTGTCAAACTCCAAGTACTAGGAGCGTGAACGCTAAAGATATTGCTTGGCGCATAGCCCAGAAAAACACAGTCCAGTCTTTGGTCCCAACTTGTGCCTTTTGTTTATCGGCAGATATGGTAGCGAACTATATGGCATGGAGTCTAAATATTCCAGACAAGTTGGTTGATGCGTATATTCATCTGACACTTAATCAGTCTGCACACCTGGGATGCTCCATTTCACTTGAACTGCACAAAAAATTATGGGTGGTTCATTTTCTCAACCGCCTCCTTTCTCGTCTGCAATGTAGAATTTTGGCGACCTACAGGACCAAGATGAGCCAATAAACTAGTTGGATGAAAGTAGTGTCCAAGTTGCTCAAACCTCCCTCGGCACGAGGCCACTATTTGAGGATAAACCTAGAAGCAAAGTTCAGATTGTCTGTGCTGCCTCTTATGTACTCGAAAGTTTACTCGTACAAGCATTAATTTTAGCAAGAAGTACCTCTGACTGATCACACTTTACCAGTCTGTACCCTAGGTAATTAAAGTTTGTCCATGGATCATATTGGTTGTGATCTCAATCATTTGGATGCATAAACATACTGAACATGTGTATATCTGAATCTTTTTGTGAACTATCTATGAATATTGTTGTGTGATCTATCAATCATTTGGATCCATAGACATGCTGAACTTGTGTATATATGAATCTTTTGAGTTGTTGATAGTGAATGTTGGCTATGAATATGAACGTGTCCTGTGAACCTGAGTTTGATATGAATGTTTACCTTTTCTGTTGTAATTGTGTGTGAACTTGTTAGTATGCCTACTGTGGGGTATGTGACGTGTGGGTGTCAACGACACACCTTCTTCCCGAGAAGAATTGCACCTGCTTTGTTAGGGTAGCAACGACGCATCAACTCTTTTTAATATTTTTGCTCTGTCTTGCCCCCTCCCCCACTCAACCCCTGCCGTAATGTTTCCGGCCTCAAAACAAACATAGTACTGCGTTGTTTTTGGGGCTTGATGAAAAATCGAGTGCTGGTTTCTGTAGGTTGGCCCGCCCAGCAAATGGGCTGCTGGTCCACCACGGACTGGGAGGCTAAAAATACAAGTTTTATGGTGCAGAGGCAAGTAAAAAACCGCCATCGAGAGCCATCCACTGAGGAAAATAAAATCGCTCCTGATGTGCTTCTTCAGTCGTGCCGCCGACCCTCTCTTTAATCCAGTTCGCTCGGGGATCTGGTATCTTTTTTCCAGAGGGCGAACAAGTATCAGCTAGGCCTAGGTTTTGTATTTTAACATGCGTAGCCCACGACATACGGTCACAGTGGTTTCAACTTATTTTTTGAGGTCCATACCGGCCTATGGGCTTTTTCTTAAAGATCGGCAGCCCAATGTATTTTTTAACCACATTATATATATTTATATTATTACTATTATCGTATATTTTATAGAGACTTGTATATACATTATAAAAACATCCCACGTGTTATTAACTTATAAAAGTAAATGTTTAACAGAAGTTGGCAAGGAAAATCCTGGTTGTTTTTGACTCACAGGCAAGGAAAATCCTGGTGATAGCATACAAAAGCTTGCGAAGATTTTAAGGACCAATGTAATAATAACGCGCTCATTTTTATTTTGAGCAATAACTCGCTAATTTGTTAATTATGTATATAAAAAATGTGCCTCTGCGGTTTATTTTTTGATATTAATTGCTCCTTCTAACATAACATTATATATATAACGAGCCCAGCTAATTCGTGTATTTGAAGGAAGTGCAAATGGGCTGGGATTCTTAGAAAATATAAATTGGCCGCATTGACGCGAAATTATTTGTTCACCCAGCCCAGCAAATGGACTGTACATTCTAGAAAACATAGGTTAAATATATGCCACATTTTTGCAGGCTGACATGTGGGCCAATAGGTCGAAGCCTACGCAGTGCATTGTCAACTTGGTCAACAAATGATTATGACATCCACAACCATTGGATTTATATCCAATGGCCGGCATGCGCCTTCAATCTCTCTCTTCTTCCTCCAGCGTCACCGGGACTGCCTGGTCCGGCCTCCGGTGGCTAGCGGCTTTGCTTAGCACGCATCGCTGCGAAGCGCTACCCCACCGCCGGCCAGGCTATCCCTCCACCCCTCCACACCTCCTGTTATTCTCCACCGACTGCAGCCCCACGCCGCACCAGAACCAGTTATAACCCTTCTCCTCCTCTCAATCTGCGACTCCACTGCCACGTCTTCCCATCTTCGAGACGTTCCCGTCCGGGGCCTCGCCGTCGTCCACCGCCTCGCTGCGCTCGGTGCGGCGTGGTCAACAAACGAGAGTGATCGGAAGAGGACTGTACGTGGAGAGCTTGACGGCTGGGACCCACGAGGTCCATGGTCGCACGCAAGGAAAGTTCCTCTCTATAAGCTAAAAAAGTTTCCTCCACCTGACAGCTGGGACCCACCGGCTGTATCTTCGCACGGAAGGAAGTGCCTCCTTGTTATGCGAAAAAAATTATTCCTCCCGTTGACAGCTAGGACCCGTCAGATTTGGTGGCTGACTTGTGGGCCTACTAAGCAGACGTGTACGCAGGGCTTTGTCAAGTTAATCAACAAATGATTCTAGCAGCTGGACCGTTGGATGTTAATCCAACAGCCGTGCTCCTTCTTCAACCTCTGTTCTTGCTCCTGTCTCCCGTGGGCGGCACCGCGGCTGTGCTGCCGCGCACCCCGAACCAGTCAAGTTTCCCACTCCTCTCCATCTGCGACTCCACTGCCCCGTCTTCCCCATCTCCGGGTCGTTCCAGTCTGGGGCCTCGTCGTTGTCCACCGGCCTTGGTGCGATCGGCACGGTGTGGTCAACGTGGTCAACAACCAAGAGTCATTGGAAGATGACTCTACGTGAGAGGCTGATAGTGGGGACGCACCACGCCCATGGACGCATGCATGCAACGGAACGCGGCGTGGTCAACGTGGTCAAGGAACGACTTCCATCGGTTGTGTACTGTACGTGGAGAGGCTGACAGCTGGGTCCACGGCCGCAGCAAGGAAGTGCCTCCTTATTACGCGGAAAATAATGATTCCTCCACCTGACAACAGGGACCAACCGGACGGGCCACCCTATTTTGCGAAAAAAAGTTTCCCCCCTGACTGTCGGGACCCACCGGACGAGCCACCGTATCTTGCGAAAAAAACGTTCCCCTGCTGTTAGCTCGGACCCACCGGAAGTGCCTCCTTATTACGCAGAAAAAATGAATACTCCCCCTGCTAGCTGGGTGGGAGGCTGACTTGTGGGCCTACTAAGTTGACGGGGACGGAGGGCTTTGTCAACTTAGTCAATATGAATGATTCTTGCTCTAGTGACCGTACGATGTCCATCCAACGGCCGTAGTGCTTCTTCAACCTCTGGTCTCCTTGCTCCAGCCGCCCAAACCAGCGCCGGTCGTGCCACGTGCTACTGCCTCCCGTGGCCGGCTGTGATGCCGCGGAAGCCTCACCGCCCCCTACTACTCCCACCGTTGGCCAGGCCATCCCTCTACTCACCCACACCCCCTGTTATTCTGCGGCAACGACAGCCTCACACCGCAGCCGAACCAGTGAACCCTCATACTCCTCTACGTGTGGGCATCCACTGCCGTGTCTTCCCCGGCTCCGCGTCGTCCCCTTCCTAGGCCTTGCTGTCGTCCACCGCCCTGGTGTTCTCGGCGCGGCGTGGTCAACGTGGTCGAGGAACGACTTCCGTTGGAAGAGTACTGTACGTTGATAGGCTGACAGCTGGGTCCACGGCAGCCATAAGGAGTTGGCTCCTTATTACGCGCAAAATAATTATTCCTCCACCTGACAGCAGGGACCCACCGGACGGGCCACCGTATTTTGCGAAAAAAACGTTTCCCCCCTGACTGCTGGGACCCACCGGATGGGCCACCGTATTTCGTGAAAAAACGTTCCCCCCGCTGTCAGCTCGGACCCACCGGAAGTGTTGGGGAACGTAGTAATTTCAAAAAAATTCCTACGCACACGCAAGATCATGGTGATGCATAGCAACGAGAGGGAAGAGTGTTGTCCACGTACCCTCGTAGACCAAAAGCGGAAGCGTTAGCACAACGCGGTTGTCGTACGTCTTCACGATCCGACCGATCAAGTACCGAACGCACGGCATCTCCGAGTTCAGCACACGTTCAGCCCGATGACGTCCCTCGAAGTCCAATCCAGCCGAGTGTTGAGGGAGAGTTTCGTCAGCACGACGGTGTGGTGACGATGATGATGTTCTACCGACGCAGGGCTTCGCCTAAGCACCGCTACAGTATTATCGAGGTGGACTATGGTGGAGGGGGGCACCGCACACGGCTAAAAGATCAAACGATCAATTGTTGTGTCTATAGGGTGCCCCCCTGCCCCCTTATATAAAGGAGCAAGGGGGAGAGGTGCAGCCGGCCAGGAGGGGCGCGCCAGGAGGAGTCCTACTCCCATCGGGAGTAGGACTCCCTCCCTTTTCCTTGTTGGACTAGGAGTGGAGGGGGAAAGAGGAGGGAGAGAGGAAGGAAAGGGGGGGCGCCACCCCCCTCTCCTTGTCCTATTCGGACTAGGGGGGAGGGGCACGCGGCCCTGCCCTGGCCGCCTCTCCTCTCTTCCACTAAGGCCCATTGTGGCCCATTAAGCCCCCGGGGGGTTCCGGTAACCTCCCGGTACTCCGGCCGATTTCACCCGGAACACTTCTGATATCCAAACATAGGCTTCCAATATATCAATCTTCATGTCTCGACCATTTCGAGACTCCTCGTCATGTCCGTGATCACATCCGGGACTCTGAACAACCTTCGGTACATCAAAACATATAAACTCATAATATAACTGTCATCGAAACTTTAAGCGTGCGGACCCTACAGGTTCGAGAACTATGTAGACATGACCGAGACACGTCTCCGGTCAATAACCAATAGCGTAACCTGGATGCTCATATTGGCTCCCACATATTCTACGAAGATCTTTATCGGTCAGACCGCATAACAACATACGTTGTGCCCTTTGTCATCGGTATGTTACTTGCCCGAGATTCGATCGTTGGTATCTCAATACCTAGTTCAATCTCGTTACTGGTAAGTCTCTTTACTCGTTCCGTAATACATCATCCCACAACTAACTCATTAGTTGTAATGCTTGCAAGGCTTAAGTGATGTGCATTACCGAGAGGGCCTAGAGATACCTCTCCGACAATCGGAGTGACAAATCCTAATCTCGAAATACGCCAACCCAACAAGTACCTTCGGAGACACCTATAGAGCACCTTTATAATCACCCAGTTACGTTGTGATGTTTGGTAGCACACAAAATGTTCCTTCGGTAAACGGGAGTTGCATAATCTCATAGTCATAGGAACATGTATAAGTCATGAAGAAAGAAATAGCAACATACTAAACGATCGAGTGCTAAGCTAACGGAATGGGTCAAGTCAATCACATCATTCTCCTAATGATGTGATCCCATTAATAAAATTAAAACTCATGTCTATGGCTAGGAAACATAACCATCTTTGATCAACGAGCTAGTCAAGTAGAGGCATACTAGTGACACTCTGTTTGTCTATGTATTCACACATGTATTATGTTTCCGATTAATACAATTCTAGCATGAATAATAAACATTTATCATGATATAAGGAAATAAATAATAACTTTATTATTGCCTCTAGGGCATATTTCCTTCAGTCTCCCACTTGCGCTAGAGTCAATAATCTAGATAACACAGTAATGATTCTAACACCCATGGAGCCTTGGTGCTGATCATGTTTTGCTCGTGGAAGAGGCTTAGTCAACGGGTCTGCAACATTCAGATCCGTATGTATCTTGCAAATTTCTATGTCTCCCACCTGGACTAAATCCTAGATGGAATTCAAGCGTCTCTTGATGTGCTTGGTTCTCTTGTGAAATCTGGATTCCTTCGCCAAGGCAATTGCACCAGTATTGTCACAAAAGATTTTCATTGGACCCGATGCACTAGGTATGAGACCTAGATCGGATATGAACTCCTTCATCCAGACTCCTTCATTTGCTGCTTCTGAAGCAGCTATGTATTCCGCTTCACACGTAGATCCCGCCACGACGCTTTGTTTAGAACTGCACCAACTAACAGCTCCACCGTTCAATGTAAACACGTATCCGGTTTGCGATTTAGAATCGTCCGGATCAGTTTCAAAGCTTGCATCAACGTAACCATTTACGATGATCTCTTTGTCACCTCCATAAACGAGAAACATATCCTTAGTCATTTTCAGGTATTTCAGGATGTTCTTGACCGCTGTCTAGTGATCCACTCCTGGATTACTTTGGTACCTCCCTGTTAGACTTATAGCAAGGCACACATCAGGTCTGGTACACAGCATTGCATACATGATAGAGCCTATGGCTGAAGCATAGGGAACATCTTTCATCTTCTCTCTATCTTCTGAAGTGGTCGGGCATTGAGTCTTACTCAACTTCACACCTTGTAACATAGGCAAGAATCCTTTCTTTGCTTGATCCATTTTGAACTTCTTCAAAACTTTGTCAAGGTATGTGCTTTGTGAAAGTCCAATTAAGCATCTTGATCTATCTCTATAGATCTTGATGCCCAATATATACGCAGCTTCACCGAGGTCTTTCATTGAAAAACTCTTATTCAAGTATCCCTTTATGCAATCCAGAAATTCTATATCATTTCCAATCAGCAATATGTCATCCGCATATAATGTCAGAAATGCTACAGAGCTCCCACTCACTTTCTTGTAAATACAGGCTTCTCCAAAAGTCTGTACAAAACCAAATGCTTTGATCACACTATCAAAGCATTTATTCCAACTCTGAGAGGCTTGCACCAGTCCATAAATGGATCGCTGGAGCTTGCACACTTTGTTAGCTCCCTTTGGATCGACAAAACCTTCCGGTTGCATCATATACAACTCTTCTTCCAGAAATCCATTCAGGAATGCAGTTTTGACATCCATTTGCCAAATTTCATAATCATAAAATGCGGCAATTGCTAACATGATTCGGACAGACTTAAGCATCGCTACGGGTGAGAAGGTCTCATCGTAGGAAATCCCTTTGTAGCGACCAGACCTCAAATAGTCTGATCTACCGTGCACCAGTGTCATCCCTGGATCAGTAATGCTGACACGCACAGTACAAATGGAGGATTTATAACAGAGTAGCAATCACACACTTATTACAACGAGTATCTCAAGAGAGAAATAAGTATGACAAATATGGCTTAAGGCCATCTAATACGATAACAGCGGAAGACTTGGAAGATAAGTGAGTCCATCAACTCCAACGGCATCACTGAGTATAAGACCACGACCTAAGGCACCTTACTTGTCGTCTGAAAAGTCTGCAACATGAAACGTTGCAGCCCGAAAACGGGTCAGCACATGGAATATGCTGGCAATGTAACACATAGAGAGTAATGAACATAATAATGCTATACTACATGCATATATGGCTGGTAGAAGGCTGTATGGTTACAGTTTTGCAAAAAAGCCAATTTTTCCCTACTACAAAGGAATAAATTTTATTTAACTATCATGGTGGTTGTTAAACATTGAGAATGGTTGACAGCATCCTCAATCCCAATTAAGTATCATCATTAACCCAACAAAATTAATTAAAGTAACATGATGAGATTCACATGATAATCCAAGTACTAGATACTCAAGATGTCCATAACCGGGGACACGGCTAACCATGATTAGTTTATACACTCTGCAGAGGTTTGTGCACTTTTCCCCACAAGACTCGATCTCCTCCGTTGGGATTCTCACACTTCATGGTGTTTGAGAAACGGATGACCGAGACACAGTCTTTCAGAAGCGTTAACTCTCTACTCCGGGTAGACAGTACCACCTACATCCCCTACATCTGCTAGTCTACCTCTTCAAGAGCTCACACAACCTGCTCAACTATGCTAGAGCCCATAATAGCTTGCGGCTGCACACGGAAGTTTCTAGCATGAATAATCTCATGATCCCTTTGAACCTGGGTGGCGGTCCAAAAGAAAACAGGCAATCCTGGAATACCCAGGTACCTCAATCCACCCAGATGTGAGTTTTAGTTGCCACCTTAAGGTTAACAATAATTAACAATCTCACATCTGTCATGGTAACACTCAAACCCAATCCACGTCTACTAGCATAGCATAGCAATATGAGCAAACGTAGAAGTAACTCCCAAAGTTTGATAATAAACAGGGCAATAGGTACTACCTCATCTACTTCCCAATACCCACAATTTAATTAGATCCTAATCATGCAATGTTTGAGGATTGGTCTGATGCAATAAAACTGGGTAGTAAAAGAGGTATGATCAAAGTGTTACTTGCCTTGCTGATGATCCGTGAAACTTAGAGATTCGAAGTAGCAAGCGGCGCACTCCGGGTACTCTATCGCAAACAAACAAGCAAACAATAAGCACTCATCTAATGCACAGGTAAAACTCAAATAAAGATCTAACCAGAAAGTTCAACTTAAGAACTCCGGTTCTCAAAAAGAATCGAATCAAACGAAGCAACG
Source organism: Triticum aestivum (assembly GCF_018294505.1). Classification (NCBI taxonomy): domain Eukaryota; kingdom Viridiplantae; phylum Streptophyta; class Magnoliopsida; order Poales; family Poaceae; genus Triticum; species Triticum aestivum. The sequence continues at coordinate 197,857,655 of NC_057796.1, read as the reverse complement.
AAAGTCAAACGGCGAAAGAAACAAGCTCCATTTACTAATCTGGATCTAAGTCAAATTTTACAGTACCAAAAACTTGTTTGAATAGGTTAAACGGAAACAGAATTTCGAGACGAAACTCTAGGCGCTTGAATCTCCTGATTCCGATAAACGAGCTAAAAGATAGACCAGAACAAAAATCTGATCAGATCTCGCGATCTGGAATAATCGCGGAAAATCCGACGAAAAAGAAAACTGACGAACAGTTAAATGAATGGACATTCGTTAACTGCGACTAACCGGCAAACACGTTCGTTAAAACGAACGGGTCGGTGAACGTTCACTAACTAACTAAACAAAAAAAATAAACTGATCTATTAAAAAAATCTAGGGTTTCGAAAAAAATAAACTGAACGGTTTAAAAAAAACTGGCACGGCGGCGGCGGCTCGGCTACCTCGGTCTGGCGGAACTCCGGCGGGGTCGGGACGGGGCTCCGGTGGGTTCGGGAGAGGGCGGCGGGGCTCGGGCGTCGTCGGGGCGGCGAGGGGCGACGAGGGCGGCGGCGTACGGGG